>NC_142944.1:21638772-21641272 GCF_046866305.1 Octopus bimaculoides | reverse complement strand
TGAGTGGGCAGAGCAAAATAATATGCAGTTCAATGCAAAAAAATTTCAAGTACTGCGCTACAAGACCACAAGCACCTCCCAACTGGCATACACAGGGCCTGGAGGTACTGCAATTCCAGAACCACAAACAGTAAGAGATCTGGGCATCAACATATGTAGTGATGCATCATTTCACATGCACATTGTCAAGTTGACAGCAAAGTGCAGACAACTGGCAGGGTGGATACTGAGGACATTCCGTACAAGGGATCAAAAAGTCATGTTGACTCTGTGGAAGACATTTGTTCTGAGCCGCCTAGACTATTGCTCTCAGTTGTGGTCACCACACAGTGTTAAGCGGACAGCAGAACTCGAGGCAATTCAGCGGCACTATACAAAAAAGATCGCCACAGTCCAACAGATGAACTACAGGGAGCGACTGAAGGCACTAGGTCTCTACTCCCTGGAGCGCAGGCGGGAGAGATATGTAATAATATACATATGGAAAATACTGGAAGGACTGGTGCCAAACTTTGGCATCAACTACTACAGGAACGCCCGCACGGGTCGCCACTGCATGGTGCCAAAGGTACCGTCCACTGCATCTCACATAAGAACGAGATACTGCAGCAGCCTCGGTTTCAGAGGACCTCAGCTCTTCAATGCCCTGCCAAAACATTTGAGAGACATGCAAGACATGGATACGGAGGTCTTCAAGACAAAACTTGACACTTTCCTCTCCACGGTACCAGACGAACCAATGGCTCGTAATGAGACGCAGTTTAGGGCAGCTATGTCAAATTCTCTCATACACCAGATGTGCCATCAAAACTCTTGATTGGACCATGTCAGGTGGGGGAGAAGAGCCATGCGAGGAACGTGAAAATCACGGTGGTGCACCAGCATGACCGCAGCCACTTGGCTGAAACACATAAATAAATAAATAAATATATATATATATATATATATATATATATATATATATATATATATATATATATATATATAGCAAGAAGAAAACGGAGGGCATCCAGAGGTAGTATTTATCAGCTGTTAGACATTATATTATGTCTATTTATTTTCAAATAAATAGACATAATATAATGTCTAACAGCTGATAAATACTAGCTCTGGATTCCCTCCGTTTTCTTCTTACCATATAAATTAAGGGTAAAACCACTTATTACCCTCAACCAGTTATTATACGCAGTAGCGTAATTCCCACGCAATAACCAACACTTGTGTATTAATTGGTTATTCTACAAGTTGTATATTGGATAGATACTTGGTTAGATTCACAAACTCAGACTCTCTATGTATATATATATAATTATATATATATACATATATATATATATATATATATATATATATATATATATATATATATATATATATATATATATATATATATATATATATATATGTATATATATTTATATATATATATTTATATATATGTATACATATTTATATATGTATATATATATGTGTATACATGTATATGTATATATGTATATATATATATATATATATATATATATATATATATATATATATATATATATATATATATATATATGTATACCTGTATATGTATATATATATATATATATATATGTATATGTATACCTGTATATCATCATCATCATCATCATCGTTTAACGTCCGCTTTCCATGCTAGCATGGGTTGGACGATTTGACTGAGGACTGGTGAAACCGGATGGCAACACCAGGCTCCAGTCTGATTTGGCAGAGTTTCTACAGCTGGATGCCCTTCCTAACGCCAACCACTCAGAGAGTGTAGTGGGTGCTTTTACGTGTCACCCGCACGAAAACGGCCACGCTCGAAATGGTGTCTTTTATGTGCCACCCGCACAAGCCAGTCCAGGGGCACTGGCAACGATCTCGCTCGAAAATCCTACAGGAGCCAGTCAGGCGGTACTGGCAACGGCCACGCTCAAAATGGTGCATCTCATGTGCCACCCGCACAAGAACCAGTCCAGGGGCACTGGCAACGATCTTACTTGGCTTGCCGGGTCTTCTCACGCACAGCCCATTTCCAAAGGTCTCGGTCCGTAGTCATCGCCTCGGTGAGGCCCAATGTACGAAGGTCTTGCCTCACCACCTCAGCCCAGGTCTTCCTGGGCCTACCTCTTCCACGGGTTCCCTCAACTGTTAGGGTGTGGCACTTTTTCACGCAGCTATCCTCCTCCATTCTCACCACATGTCCATACCAGCGCAATCGTCTCTCTTGCACGCCACAACTGATGCTTCTAATGTTCAGCTTTTCTCTCAAGATACTTACACTCTGACGGGTATTCACATTGACATTACACATCCAACGGAGCATACTGGCTTCATTCCTTGCGAGCTTACGTATGTCCTCAGCAGTTACAGCCCATGTTTCACTGCCATGTAGCATGGTTGTTCGTACGCATGCGTCATACAGTCTGCCTTTTACTCTGAGTGAGAGTCCCTTTGTCGCCAGCAGGGGTAAGAGCTCTCTAAACTTTGCCCA
>NC_142944.1:21596272-21633772 GCF_046866305.1 Octopus bimaculoides | reverse complement strand
ACTGACCAGACAGACTTGTTGGAGCATGACATACACTCCCGTATTAGGCATATAAAACAAAGAACAAATCATAATTACATTTATTTTAAAATTAAATTGGTTACTGTCGCAAATGGGGTTAAGATTTTTCCGTTTTCTTCTCTCTTCTTCCTTAAAACCAGATGATGGCACGTGTGATGGAGGTGTGTGTGTGTGTGTGTGTGTGTGTCCATGTCCATATATATATTACATATGTTATATATATTACATATGTTATATATATATATATGTATGTATGTATGTATGTATGTATGTATAGTAATAATATTAGGGAATAAAAACTTATTCCAACCTTACAGGCAAAAATCGGTATAATATTACACCGGGTTTCGTAATATATAATATATATGTATATAACTAATTTAGAGACGAACCATCACTCTACAACTCAGTCAACTAAGAACCTGTCCAAAACCATGCTGTGAGGCATCTACCATATCAATATTTATCTAAGATTTTAATCTAAAGTTTTAATAATTTTAATACTATATAATATATCATATAAAGAAACATTCATCATAAAAATATTAATTTAAAAATCAAAATTATAAATAGGACAGTAAAAATTAATACAATAATATAAAGTGTGAAAGTATAAATGTATAAAAGTCAGTGCTAGTACATACAGCTAGTACATACATCTATGTACTGTAGGCATCATATACTCATATTTATACTGTGTACGAACGTATATATATGTGTGTGTGTGTGTGTGTGTGTACTCGTAAATGTTTAAACAAGCACACAGTGTGGTCAATTCAATTTGATGATCACATATCTTTCTCGTATAAACTAATTTGCAATATTTTTTGCACTTTTACAACAATAGCAGCAGCAACAACAACAACAACAACAACAGCAGCAGCAACAACAACAACAACAACAACAACAACAACAATAATAATAATAATAATAATAATAATAATAATAATAACAACAACAACAACAACAACAACAATAATAAGTGAAACACAGTGGTAGCTTCGTTACCATTTTTAGCATTTTCACATGAGCATTGTTGCCAGTACTGATGTCAGGAGAATTATCTCGTAAAAGAGATTATTATTAACAAGAATCTGGAAAAAAAGCCCGTGTAAGTCTCCTCGACAAAATGCTGCGTAACTATTACTTAGTTGCATAACCATTTACCATGTCGCTAGATTACAAAACAGTCATCATGAGAGGCGTGGTCTTTAGCAATCTAACGTAAAATATGTTCCACGTTTCTGGCAAACATTATGTTCTACAAATATAGTTTTATCAATCTTCTCACTTCGTCACCTCGCTTTATTACGAACATACACACATACATACGTGCATAATACATATATACAAACATACATACGTACGTGCGTACATGTATATGTACAAACATACAGGCATACATGCATACATACAAGCATCCAAACACACATACATACATACACACATACATTCATACACACACATACATACATTACACATACATACATGCATACATAGATATATACACATGGTCCCGGGTTCAGTCCCACTGCGTGGCATCTTGGGCAAGTGTCTTCTACTATAGCCTCGGGCCGACCAAAGCCTTGTGAGTGGATTTGGTAGACGGAAACTAAAAGAAGCCCGTCGTATATATGTATATATATATGTATGTGTTTGTGTGTCTGTGTTTGTCCCCCCAACATCGCTTGACAACCGATGCTGGTGTGTTTATGTCCCCGTAACCTAGCGGTTCGGCAAAAGAAACCGATAGAATAAGTACTAGGTTTCCAAAGAATAAGTACTAGGCTTCCAAAGAATAAGTCCTAGGGTCGATTTGCTCGACTAAAGGCGGTGCTCCAGCATGGCCGCAGACTGAAACAAGTAAAAGAGTAAAAGATTACATATCTATTTTTCGTTTGCTAGTTTCTGCTACGGCTATATTGGTGCACCGCCGTTAAAATGGTCAACCACAATGGGGCACGAACCCACGACGTTCCTATTATCAGAACGAAGCACTAATCAATGGGTACAGTTATACATGCATATATACAATCATACATGCATACATACATACATACATACATACATACATAAATACAAACATACATACATACATACATACAAGCATTTATACATACATACGTACATACATACATACATGCATGCATGCAATTTATATACATACATATGTAATACATACACACATATACACACATACACAAGCATATATACATAAAACGTAAAGAATACATAAATGCATATTTACAAAATTAAACGTACATACATATATTAATACATATATGCATACTTACATACATACATATATATGTATACATGCACACACACGCGTATACAGACACATTCGTATGTATATTTTAATACATACATAGATACATACAGACATGCATACATATACACACGTACATATATACATTCATACACATACATATATATATACATACATACACACATACATGCATACATACTACATTCATACATACATACACATAGACATACATAAATACACATATACGCATACATACATTCATACATACATATTCTTTTCTACTCTAGGCACAAGGCCCGATATGCTGGGGGAGGGGACCAGTCAATTAAATCGACCCCAGTAGGCAACTGGTACTTAGTTTATCGGTCTCGAAAGGATGAAAGTCAAAGTCGACTTTGGCGGAATTTGAACTCAGAACATGAAGACACGAAATACCGCTAAGCATTTCGTCCAGCGTGCTAAGGTTTCTGCCAGCTCGTCGCCTTACATACATATATAAAAAGAAAACGGAAAATAAAATATGCCTATATATACACATACCCCCCCCCCCCACACACACACATATATATATATTTATATATATATTTACTTCACGTCTGGCTGTACAGCCTTTTTGTTTGTTTACTTCACCGTTTCGTTTTCCTGTCTTGTTTTCTGTCCGCCACTATCCTTCAGGAAAAAAATTTAATTTGTGTTCGTGGGAAGAGCCATTTTAACGATGTGTCCTGCCCTAACTCTTCGAAATGCTGGTGTTTTAATGGTGGCAGCTGATGAAGGATATGTTCTCTATGTGGCCTGCTTGTTTGTTGTACCTTGTTTATCATTTTGTCCATGTTCTTTTGCCACGTCATGTACCCAGTTATGTATCTATATGTACATGTAGATGAAGGTATGTACATACATGTACATATATATGCATATACACATACATACACACACACACACACACACACACACACACATATATATATATACATATGCATACACATATATAAATACATACACATTCATATAGACATATGTGTGTATGCGTATATATGTGTATGTATATATATGTGTGTATATGTGCATGTATATATGTATATGTATATGTGCATGTGTATATGTATATGTATATGTGTATGTAGATATGTATATGTATGTAAATATGTAAATATGTATGTATATATATACATATATATGTATGTATATATATATATATATATATATATATATATATATATATATATATATACATATATATATGTATATATATATATATATATATATATATATATATATATATATATACATATATATACATATATATATATATATATATATATATATATATATATATATATATATATATATATATATATATATATATATATATATATATATATATACAGACAGGTATGTCCTATTTTCTTTTGTCTTTCTTTAATCCTGAAAATATTTATGTAAAGCACGCACCCATTAAATTTTTACATACATATATACATACATATCCACACATATACATACATACGCATATACACATACATACACACATACATATATACGCATACACATATACATGCATACATACACATACATACGCATACACACATATACATGTATGCATACACACACATCCATACACACATACGCATACACACATATACATACGTACATAGACATATGAACAGTACAACTCAAAACATGCCTGTATGCGCGTTTTGTTTTTTAAATAAGCGGTAGAAGTTAGAAAGTAACCCATGCACTAAGAGTTTCGTTCTTTGGCACCTGTGTATGTATATATGCATGTATGTATGTATGTATGTATGTATGTATGTATGTATGTGTGTGTGTGTATGTATGTATGTATGTATACATGTATGCATGCATGTACGTATGCATGTATGTATGTATGTATCTATGTGTGTATGTATGTATGTATGCATGTATATATTTATGTGTATGTATGTATGTATGTATGTATGTATGTATATATGTATATATGTATGTGTGTGTATCCATGTATATATGTATGCATGTGTGTATGTATGTGTATATGTGCGTATATATACGTGTGTGTAAGTGTGTGAGTGTGTGTGTGAGTGTGTATGCTTATCTATGCCTGCATATATATATTCATATATGTATATATATATATATATATATATATATATATATATATATATATATATATATATATACATACATATATATATGTGTATATATATGTACTATATATATATATATATATATATATATATATATATATATATATATATATACATACATACATATATATATGTGTATATATATATATGTACTATATATATACATATATATATATATATATATATATATATATATATATATATTCATATATGCATACACACACACACACACACACACACACACACGCACATACATATAGTTACGTATGTATGTATTACATATGCGCGTGTGTATAAGTCTCTGAAGTGGAATGGAAGTAAAAAATATATATTACAAAATAATTATGCGCAGATTTTTATCGTTTTTTTTTCTTCTTCTTTGTTAGATGTCTGTGGGAATTGGAAGACAGTTATGTTACTGGAAGATGTGTGTGCTCTAAACTTTTGCAATTTCTGCGTCTACCTAATTTGTATAAATACACCGAAAATAATTAGTGCTAGCATTAAATTGTGTCTGAAATGATGCTATCCCACAGAGGATTAATGAAAATAATATCTCATCACCACAACGCATCTTAAATAGATTAAAGCTTTTGGGCTATTAGTTTTTTTGTGTTTTTTGTTTTAAACACTTAAAATTAATTTGAATTTCGCTTGTTATTTCCGTCATTATATATTTTTATTATTTATTTCATGTTATCTGTGTGTGTTTTTTTGTTTGTTTGTTTGTTTGTTTTGTTTCTTGTCTTTTTTTTCTGTGAAAACTACGTTATCTTCCCTAAGCTATTCTTTGAAAATCATCGTTGTCGTTGTCATCATCATCATCACAATCCACTTCATCATCATCATCATCATCATCATCATCATCATCATTATCATCATCATTATCATCACAGTCGTCATCCTCATCATCATAATCACCATCATCATCATCATAGTCATGATCGTCATCACCATCATCAACATCATCATTATCGTCGTCATGATCACCATTGTCTTCATCATTGTCATCATAGCCATCTTCATCATCGTCGTCGTCATCGCTCTCATCATCATCATCATCATCATCATCATCATCATCATCATCATCATCATCATCACTTCATCATGATTATCATCATGATTATCATCATATTCATCATAACCACCATCATCATGATCATCATAATCATCATCCTCTTCCTCCTCCTCATCATCATTATCATCATCAACATCATCAACACTATCATCATCGCCCTCATCATTGTCATCATCATCATCATTAACAGATCATCATCACCACCATCATCATCATCATCATCATCATCATCCCCATCATCCCCATCATCATCATCATTCCTATCGGGCATTACTCTCTCGTTTCTCAGAACTCATAGGGCCGGTTACCCGGTTCCCTCGTCGTATAAGTGACCGAGGTCACCAGTTTGCCCTCTGAATATGAATACAGCCAGTTCAGCTGTAAATGTGTATTACCGAACAGGGTAGACCCTTTACAGCTAAACCGGCCTGGGTCAACGTGAAATGGAGTGTTTTACTCAAGGTCATAAATCACGGCTCAGCCCGAAAATCGAAACCACGACCTTGCGATCGTCAGTGCGAGACTCTAACCGCTTGGTCACGTACCTTCACCTCCCTTAAAGTAGTTTCATTTAATTTCTTAGTGTGAGAAGAAGGAGCAGCGCCTACGAGGTTTATTCATTTTTCTTCTGAGCCTTCGAGAATAGTAAAAGGCTGGTGGTGACCCTCAAAATGGAAGGAAGCCCCCACCCGGGTGTTTCCAACACAGAGGTTTATGTTAAAGACACCCGAAGACCGGATTGTAATGTCAAACCGGATAATGAGTCTTTTCTACTCTAGAAACAAGGCCCGAAATTTTGGGGGAGGGAGCCAGTCGATTAGATCTACCCCAGTGCGTAACTGGTACTTAATTTATCGCCCCCGAAAGGATGAAAGGCAAAGTCGATCTCGGCGTAATTTGAACTCAGAACGTAGCAGCAGACGAAATACTGCTAAGCATTTAGCCCGACGTGCTAACGTTTCTGCCAGCTCGCCGTCTTAAACCGGATGAGGAATAAAAGCCTCCCGACCAAAGGGAGAAATAGTCTCTTCAATGGTCTTCCGTTCAATTCTCGGCCACCGAATTCCAGCCACAAGGGCTCTGTCGATCATTATCTTCTTATTTGCTTCAGTCATGTTACACTGCAGCTATGCTGGAGCATCATTACCACCACCACCACCACCACCACACCACCACCACCACCACCACACCACCACCACCACCACCACCACCACCACCACCACCACCACACCACCACCACCACCACCACCACACCACCACCACCACCACCACCACCACCACACCACCACCACCACCACCACCAACACCACACCACCACCATGAATCGACCGTAGTACTTTTCTTTTTTTTGTTTTAAAGCCCGGTACTTATTCTATTGGTGTCTTTTGCCGAACCACTAAGTTGCAGGGGACTTAAACAAACCAACATAGGTTGTCAAGCGGTGGAGATGGACAAATACACATACACATACACACACACGCACACACACGCACACATACATACACACACTACAGTTTTCTTTCAGTTTCCGTCTACCAAATCTACTCACAGGGCTTTGGTCGCACCGAGGCTATAGTAGAAGATATTTGCTCAAGGTGCCACACGGTGGGACTGAACCTGGAACCATGTGGTTGGGAAGCAATCTTCTTACCATATAGCCACGCCTGAGGATACAGCAACAGAAACTTGCTCAAGTTTCTACAACGATGGATCGAACTCGCAACCACTTCAGTAATTGCAAACTGAACATGTTAGCCATGCGACCGTGCCCCCGACCGTAGGTGTTATTTCAGAAAAAATAATTGTCGCTTTCACGAATGCCATTATGATGCCGGCACCAATTTTGTCGTTCCTGACTCAATCAACCTTGATAAGGATGCCGAACAGTAAACGATAGTTTGTAGAACTTTCTACAAGTTTAGATCAATCAGGTACTCTACGTTTGCACCAACTCGACCACCTTTGAGAGAGTAAACCGCATGGGGTAGAGCTGTTTATTTACTTTTCTGCTCATCCAAAGACGTGGCGGGTAGCGAGTAAGAGATGGTATGAAGTAGTTATCTTGAAGAATCTTTATCGCGATTTTAGAAAAAAAAAAAAAGAAAAAAAATGATGAAAAACATTAAGTAAACAATAAAACAAAAAAAATTAAAAGACAGATAAAGGAAAGAAAATAAATATTTTTGCTGAATGTTTTAGGAAAGATATAAGCAATGTCAGCGAGAACTATTTGCTGTAATTTTTCAACTTAAAGAGATCGCTCATATCATGTGTTCTTTAAAATACATCTCTTCTTACCTTTCGTCTTAACTCAAATGCACCAATTCCGTTACTAGGATTTGAAGAACGTAGTATAATGTGATTTAGTAATACACGCACACGCACGCAGACACATGCGCGCACACACACACACACACACACACACACACACACACACACACACACACACGCACACATGTATATACGTGCGTGTATGTGTCAGTATTTATATAATACTATATATTTCTCTTAAAATAACGATGTTTGTATCATTTGCATTATGTAATTCCTTTTAATTCATTAAGCAGATTGTGTTTTAGCTGTGTTTTAGACTGTGTTTCAGGTCAACATTATAAATGTTATGAACATCGTTATTAAAATCTAATACTGTTTGAAATGTTGCATTATTGATCTTCTGTATTTTTAATCCAACATTATTGCATTCTTCGTATTTTGTTTTCTTATCCTATCATTAGTGATATCGGTCTCAATATAAAAACAACAGAATTCACTAGAAGATTCAACTTACAACAGCGACAACAACAACAATGTAATCTTTTCTACTATAGGCACAAGGCCCCAAATTTTGGAGAAGGCTAGTCGATTACATCGAACCTAGTGTTTAAATCGTATTTATTTTATTGACCCCAAAAGGATAAAAGGTGAAGCCGACCTTGGTGGTATTTGAACTCAGAACGTCAAGCAAGAAAAAATGCTGCTAAGCATCTTGTCTAATGCATTAACGATTCTGCCATAATAATAATAATAATAATAATAATAATAATAATAATAATAATAATAATAATAATAATAATAATAATAATAATAATAATAATAATAATAAGGATGATGATGATGACGACGACGGCGACGACGATGGAGCGCCCTAAGCGCTTGAAAGACTGCCGAAAACTTGTGGATATCTAAGGTTACAGGTAGTAACCCGCTACCCACATAAACCCTACCAGGAATAACACCGAACCGCTAAGGCGGAGGTAATAATCCTTTCTACTGGAGGTGCAAGGCCCCAAATTTGTGTGGAGGAGAGTAGTCGATTGCATCGATCCCAGTGTTTCACTGGTACTTAATCTATCGACCCTGAAAGGATGAAAACCAAAGACGACCAGCCTCGGCGGAATTTGAACCTAGAACATACGATGGCTGAAATACCTCTGAGCATTCCATCCAGCGTGCTAACGATTCTGCCAGCTCACTGCCTTGATGATGATGATGATAATAATAATAATAATAATAATAATAATAATAATAATAATAATCATTGATTCTTGTCGATGCTTAAGATTTCTCCGAGGACTTCGTCACACTTGCCCGCTACTAACTTTCTGTGCAGCGCCGAGGTGGAAATTCCATTTGACTGCATTTCCCAACTTGTAAAGGGCTATGAGTGACTCACGGCACTCTAGGTGCCAAACGCCATGCCTCGGTCAACGACCGAGCCAGGACTGTAGCTTTCTGAAAGAGTTGAGCCGTGGGAAAATGAGACTGACAAAAGGCGACCACGCGTGCTCGTCGCGACAAAAGCAACGTCATGCCCAGTTTTCCACTCAACGAGCGTTCGCAGTAAAAAGAGCGGTCTAACCAGTGGAATGCGTCCTTTCTACAAAAGAAGAAGCGGAGCTCCAGTTTGATTAGACGTGAACTGAAACAACTCGATGGTCAATCGTTAAGATATAACGGAGGCGATGCAGCGTTCACTGCCTGATCTTTCAGAGACAGCTTTTTCCCGACCCATTTCTGAGTGAGATTGACTACCTTGCTCGTCCTCTCATCCAATGTCGCTTCGATTGAAGATCTGGACCAAACCAGATCTCGGACAATTTAACCGATCCGTCCGCCCGTCTATCCAGTGACCCACAATACCGTCAAACGATGTGCGTCTGCTTCTTCAAGGTGCCGAGATGCATGCCGCTGACTTTTCTTGGTTGATTTTTGCTCGTGTCACCACCTCGTAGTCCTCTAGAGCAGTGCTGATTACTTCGACGTGCCTACTGTCCGACACTATGACGGTGACGTGGTGGTGATCCTAGAGTCAGAAGGTACGACAAGTGACGACCTTGGATAATAGTAACAAAGGTGTTGAGAACGCATACAATTATGTTAGTCATGGTCGGAACGCTTTTAATCATAGTTCTACTTGATCAGACTGATCTGGAGCTAAACTGCAGCAGCAGTAGCAGCAGCAGTAGCAGCAGCAGCAGCAGCAACGACAAGACGACGATAACGATAGCAACAATCACAACAAAAGAGAACGGTGTGTGAAATGAAGGCGAAAGTAAAATACCGAATTGAAGAACTGGAACAAAACACTCCAAGAACTGAATAACTCCAGTTCTTGGAACCTTTTATCTTGTAAAGTAAACATTAATAGAGAACCAAAAGCAACAGTCTTGGGATGAAAAAAATAAAATAAAAATATAAAATAAAAGACCCTAACTTTATTTTTGGGAATACTTAGGTTTTCGTGTTAAAAAATCTTATGACGTCATATTAAAAAAAAATGAACGACGATGAAAAAATTACCAAGGGATATAACTTTTATATGAAAGCAGTGTTTAATATATTAGACTTAAATCGTACCTAAATCGTACCCGATTCGTAAGCTGGTTCAGGAGTACCCTACGGTTGAATGTCATCGCATTTTTTTCTTTCTTTCCTTCTTTTTTGTTTCCAGAAGATAAATCTGGTTTGTTTCTTTCTCTATCATCTATTTTTTTTTTTGTGTGTGTTATAAATATAAACTAGCAATGACGACGATGACGATGACGACAAAGAAGAAGAAAATGTAGTAGTAGTAGTAGTAGTAGTAGTAGTAGTAGTAGTAGTAGTAGTAGTAGTAGTAGTAGCTTTAGTAGTAATAGTAGTAGTAGCTTTAGTAGTAGTAGTAGTAGTAGTGCTGGTGGTGGGTGTGTAGGTGGTGGTGTAAAGAAGAAGAAAAAGATGTTGACAGCTAATTTATCCAGAACGAGAATCTAACAAAATCGCCTTTCTCTCTCTTTCTCTCTCTTTCTCTCTCTCTCTCTCTCTCTTTCTCTCTCTTTCTCTCTCTCTCTCTCTCTCTCTCTCTCTCTCTCTCTCTCTCTCTCTCTCGCTTCCTCTCTTTCACTCTCTCTCTCTCTTTATCTCTCTCTTTCTCATATGTTTTGTTATATTCCCTGATGTGGAGCGCCTTGAGAAATAATAAAACAGGAATAAGAGGATATTGTGCTACGTATTCTTCCTTACTTGTTAGTCTTCCGTGGGAACAAACTTAATCAAAATGATACACAATCTATCGTTGATCGCTTATCATTCGGTATACTCACGTATGGGTTCAAGGAGCTCATATGCAGTCAAGCATTATAAACTCACACACACAATATATACACATGCACACATGCACACATACACACACACAAACACACACACACACATACACGCACACGCACACAAACAGATATTCATAGTTATTTATATATATATATATACTTACAAATGTGCATATACGATTGTGTGCGAATGTATATATCTTTATATATATATATATATATATATATATATTATATATATTTTCAAGTTCGTGCCTCACAGCGTTCATACACACATAAGTTTTCCCGTCTGGCCGTATAGCCTTTTCCGTTTGTCTTCCTGTCTTGTTTTTTGTCCGCCACTACATTCCTCCATGGCAAGGTTTAATTTGTGTATACAAATTTAATTTGCGGTCCATGGGAAGAGCCGTTTTAACGATGCGTCCTACCCAGCTCTTCGAAACGCCGGTGTTAAAACGGGGGTAGCTGATGAAGGAAAATGTTCTCTATGTAGCTTGTGTGTTTTCTTGTCTACGTTTTGTTTGCAATGTCCTGTATCCAGATATGCACCTATACATACAGGTGGATGTCGGTATGCACATACCTGTACGTATATATGCATATACTCATTTACTATTTGTTTATATATATATATATATATATATATATATATAAAAGGTTGTGTGTGTTATATATATATATATATATATATATATATATATATTTATTCATATATATATATATATTTATTCATATATATATATATATTTGTATAGTTTCAGCTCAGAGCTGCGGCCCTGCTGATTTACCGCCGTTTTGCTACACTGTTATTACTGAGATACTCCTCCAATATGTGGTACTTGGAGTTTGATGTTGCTACCCTCATTTGTATCTCTTGTCGTGAGGTAAGTTCATCTGAGGCTCTCGACAGGAAGAGGTCCAGCTTTGATTTAAAAACCCCTACATCTACTTTGTGCAGGTTCCTCAGGCTCTTTGGGAGAATATCAAAAAGCTGTGGGCCCCTGAAACCCAAACTGTTGCAGTAACTGGTCCTGATGCGCGATGGCATTGCTGGGATCTTTGACACTATGCAGTGTCGTCCCGTTCTGGCATTGGTGTAGCTTTCAATGCCAAAATTTGGCACAATTCCTTCCAGAATCTGCCAGATGTATATTACTGCATACCTCTCCCGCCTTCTCTCCAGGGAGTAGAGTCTTAGCTGTTTCAGCCTTTCCCAGTAGCTGAGCAGTTGCAAAGAGACGATCTTCTTTGTGAATCTTCTCTGGATTGCTTCAAGGTCCGCTGTTAATTTCACACTGGTGGGTGGCCATAGCTGTGAGCAGTATTCCAGGCGGCTGAGGACGAATGTCCTCCAGAGGACCATCATGGTTTCTTTATCTCTGGTTCTGAATGTTCTCAGGATCCATCCAGCCAGTCGTCTGCACTTTGTTGCCATTCTGGTAATGTGCACTTGGAAAGAGGTATCATCACTCATGTCGATACCTAGGTCTCTCACTGATTTAGGCTCTGGGATTGAAATTCCCTGTGGACCAGTGTACTCTGTAAGTTTCATATTCAGCTTTGGACGTTGGTAGCGCAGGGCTTGGAATTTTTCAGCATTAAACTGCATATTATTATCCTCAGCCCATCTGTAAATTGAGTCCAACTCCTGCAGCAGATGTGCAACATCGCCGGGGTTCTGTATTTTCTGCGAGACTTTCGTATCGTCTGCGTAGCTTGCAAGGGTGGCTATCCGGGCACTTGAGGGCATATCTGAGAGAGCGACTATAAAAAGCAATGGTCCCAAGACAGTGCCCTGTGGAACACCACTCATTATTTGTGTTTTCATAGAGGTGGCTCCATTAGCCACTACTGCCTGACTTCTATCTTTCAGAAAGTCATGTAACCACTTTCCAAGTTTTCCAGTTATGCCAAGATCATGCAGTTTGTGGCATATCACACCATTTTTAGCACCAAACTGAAATGCAATGGAGAAGCTGAATATCTTTGAGACATTCCTCTTGTAGTAGCGATGGGCGTTAATTCTTTCTATTGTTTCTACAGAAATATTTGCCGTTTTCTCATGATCTGTTTAATATTTCTACTTCATACCGGTGTAAACTAACTCATGGCAAATATTTCTAGAATGCCCATGTGTTATTCGATCTTTCCCTCAATAATATTTCTGTGTTCAATGAACTTTTCGGAGTTGAAGTGATTTTCTTTGATCTTCAGGACTACTATTCATATTTTGTAAGCATTCAGGATTATCCATTTCTCTCAAATGTTTGCTGTCATTCTTTTCTTTCTTTCTTGTTCTGACAAGTCTTTTACTTCTGAAGTCAGCAATAGTCAATTCTGCTTGTTCTTATTTCTCTCTACCAGCTGCTGCCGTCACATCTGGCCTGTTGATATTTTGCTTTGCAATGTTCACGTTAGCGATGTTCTCTCTGATATATTTTTGGATATTCTAGAGTAATGTTTTGGCTGTTAATGATGTAACGCCTGACATTAGACAGTTTGTTAGCGCTCTGATTCAATCTGGTGAGAAAATATCCCCCCAGGGGTGTTTTTCTTTTAAAAATATATATTAGATATTTTAGGCCACACTAGAAGTTTATGTTCCTGTCGGATTGAATGAGCAATGGAGAATGCGTCCACGACATTCTGATACCCTTCCCTAGATTATGTCATGTTATTTTTTGCCACGTTTTCAATACATGGCGGGCTATTATGACAAATACCATCAATTTGGGGCAGTGTTCTGGTATTTGGCGTGTAGAATTTGTTCCAGTTGCAAACGTCGGTCCTTCTTAACTCGCGTGACGACCAATGCATAATTGTTTCAAATTTTGCCAGAAGGGCACAAGGGCAGTAATTTTGATGGAGGTGATGAGTCGATTACTGGTATTTATTTTATCGACTCCGAAAGGATGAAAGGCAAAGTCGACCTCGCCAACCGACGAAATACTGCCAAGTATTTCATCCAGCACGCTAACGATTCTACCAGCTCGCCGTCTTTAATGCATAATAATAACCTAGACTTTGTTGTGTTTGATGGTTAGAGACCCTTTTCCCTGTTTTTACGGATCGTTTGCGATACCAATGTTGCCCAATCTGCACTGCATAAATGAGTGCTCAGGAAGAATCGTTACAGGTTCAGATAAAATACCTCGTGGTATTTGTTCCGGTTTTGAATTCAAATTCCACCGAAGTCAAATTTTGCATTTCATCATTTAACGGTCGATGAAATACAGTAGCAGTTCAAGATCAGACATCAATGAAATCGATTAAATCTCCCCCACTCCCGACCACCCACACACATACTAAAATTGCTGTCCTTGTGGTAAAGGTCGTGAGCAAGGGTATGTAGTCAGGTGTGCTCTACTGATAACTCTGAAACTACAAGGCTACCCTAGGGTTATATGCTGTGATGTGTGCGAGGAGAAGGAGGAGGAGGAAGAGAAGGAGGAGGAAGAGGAGGAGGAGGAAGAGGAGGAAGAGGAGGAAGAGGAGGAAGAGGAGGAAGAGGAGGTTTATCAAATGGGTAGTGCAAGAAAGAAAGCTACGCATGTTGGGGCCCGAAACACATCAGAACCTGTTGCGCCCAAATATGTAAAAGAGCAAAATAGTGAGGAGAAACAGATCCATCAGTAACCATGGTAACTGATGTTGTCGTTGTTATAACCACTCCACAGGTCGCTGCTCCGAGGATAGTCGTAGCAAAACCAACTGAAAAAGCTTTATTATTATTGTTATTATTATTATTATTATTATTATTTTATGTTTGACTTTTGTTTTGCATTTGTACAAGTTGGATCCAAGTCTCACCCAGAGACCTCAAGAGACAACAAGTTAGAAGTTCATGTAGGTGTTATGCCTAGGGTACCATATATTTGGATTTGTACAGTTTTGTTCAAGTGAATGTTTAAGAAACCATAAGAAAATTATGTTTGCTTTAAAATTTGAGATCACATAGACAGTATTTTACGTAGGATATGGGCAGTTCCCATGAGCACTATCTTTTGAACTTCAGCCATTTTGGGGTTTCCTGGAATCTGATCTAGGTAGTAATCAGCCCGTTTCGCTGTCATTCCCAGGGCACCTATGACAATAGGTATTGTTTTTGTCTTCAGATTCCACATTTTGCTAATTTCTATTTCAAGATCTTTATATTTGCTCAGTTTTTGGTAGGTCTTGACAGATACGTTTATATCGATTGGGACAGTCATATCAATGAGGAGGCATGATTTTTGTCTGAAGTCTTTCAGTATGATGTCTGGCCTATTTGCGTCTATCTTTCTGTCAGTTTGAATGGTGAAGTTCCAGAGGAGTGCAATGTGATCATTTTCAAGTACTGGGGGTGGTTTGTGTTCCCACCAGTTTTTATCATGGGGCAAGTCCAGGTTTTTGCATATTACCCAGTGAATATATTGTGCAGCTCTATCATGCCTGTTGAGATACTCTGTAGGCGCAAGCAAACTGCACATGGAGACAACATGATCGATGGTCTCATTTTGTTGTTGGCATATACGACATAATGGGGAGCTGCCGTTCTTTAATATGTTGGCCTGGTAGTTCTTTGTAGGTAGGCATTGATCTTGGGCTGCTATGATAAACACCTCTGTTTCTGATTTCAAGCCAGAGGCCATTAACCATTGGTGGGTAAGGGCTTTGTCAATATCTGCATTATTCGCTCTCTTTGGGTATTTGCCATTGAGAGGTTTTCCATACCATTTTTCAGTCATAATAGCTAAGGCAGCAATTTTAGCACGGGTTTTCAAGCGCTTAGCTTTTTCTGCAGGTGTTTCTAGTTCGTCTAATTCTTGAAGTTGTTGCAATTGGAATTCACTTAGATATTCCTTTGCCTGTTTTGTTACTGAGTAAGATGCTTTCTTGCTTTCATATTTTAAGACAAGTTTTAGCATCCAGTCCTCAGAGTTTTTCAGATAGGTGTCTAGGCCAATTGTGGCTACCTTCATTGATAATGCCAGCTGTAAAAGTCCTCGGCCTCCTTCTTTTCTTGGCAGATAAAGACGTTCTATATCTGCCTTAGGGTGGTGCATTCTATGCATTCTATGCATTGTCAACAGTTTTCGTATTTTTATTATTATTATTATTATTATTATTATTATTATTATTATTATTATTATTATTATTATTATTATTATTATTATTATTATTATTATTATTAATCGAGAAGCTGAGGGGGTTTCTTCTGCTAGCAATATTTCTACTTCAGTATGTTGCGGTGACGAAATAGAGATGGGGTCTGGGAAAGGAGGAAAGAGTCTTTAAAAAAATAAGGCGCAGGCGTGGTTGTGTGGTAAGAAGCTTACTTCCCTACCACGTCTCCGGGTTCACTCCCACTGCGTAGCACCTTGGGAAAGTGTCTTCTACTACAGTACCAGAATTAAAAACTTAAGTCCTGTGGTAGATTTATTCGACTAAAATCCTTCAAAGCTGTGCTCAAGCATGGCCGCAGTCAAACGATTGGATTAAGAAAAAGAAATAATAAGTTGAATTTAAAGACCAGTGAGATGTTCCTCCTAATTTGGAATATTTCAGAGTAATTCTGAAGAATAATCTCGACTGATTTGCTAATGGACCTACAAGGGGACAAAACAAATTTTATATCGACTGAGAAGAGAGAAGACAAATTTCAAGTGCCTTAGAATATAAATTATTATTAAAGACCTCAACAGTATCCTATGGACAGCTCTAGAATCTTAGAGAGGAGGATGTAGGTTTCTTCACTGCTTGGACAAAGTGAAGGTACATCCGGGCAATTTCAAAAGTACCAGTTTATAAAAGACAATCAGCGCGGAAAATGGTCAAAATAGTAGAGTGCCTTATCGAACCCGAGCGGCGGCTTTTCCTCTTTTCTGAGTGCCTTGCTCTATCTTATTTTCTGCATAAAATTTAACCTCTCTTAATGTATTTCATTACATCCCACTCCGACAACTCACCGTTTATTACACCTCTACATGTTCTGCAACGCGTTCAGTATCGTATGTAAGAACATTTGTGCCTCTTCACCACCAAACTATTATTATTGATGTTATTATTATTGAGTGAGGGAGCAGTGCATACCATGAAAGTGACACTGGGGTAAAATATATAAAACTCAGGATACCCATCATGACTACCGTCTGATAAGGGTACACCAGGCACATGCATCACAACCATATGTGCGTAACATGTTGATTTCCAATCAAGATAAACAGCGCATGGCCTTCTAGATGGGATCCATCCCGTTCAACAGCGAGTAGTCCATCCCGCTCAAAAGGTCCCTGAATAAGAGTTGTTTAAGGATGATGAGCAAAACACCTATGTTTCCAAAGGTGAATTATTCAAACCTCAAAAAATTCCTCTCAACACATGGCTATGATGCTCCCCCACTACTTCTGCTCATGATCAGAGATGCACATATCATCAGCCACCAAGGGACATGCTCAACTGGTTAAGGTCAAACAACTGACAAGCAAATCTATACTATTGAGCAGAATATTTGCTGTAGCCCATCTTTTTATTATTATTATTATTATTATTATTATTATTATTATTATTATTGATGATGATGATAACGATGACGACGATGATGATGGTGGTAATGATGATTACGATGATGATAATGGTGCTGGCGATGATGATGACGATGATGATGATGACAATGATGATAATGATGGCGTTGATGATGATGACGATGATGACGACGATGATGATGGCAGTAATGGTGACGATGACGATAATAATGATAATGATGATGGCGGTGAGGATGAAGTTGATGATGATGATGATGATGATGATGATGGTGATGATGATGATGATGATGATGGTGATGGTGATGGCAGTGACGATGATGCTGATCATGACGATGACGATGATGGTGACGGTGGTGATGATGATGATGTGATGGGGGGTGGTGGCGGTGGTGGTGGCGGTGCCGAGATAATATTGTGTCAGCAGGCTGGTTATATTCTCTGTGGAGATTCAGAACTGATATAACAGTTATGGATCTGACTTATATGAAAGCCATGCATGACTTGATGAACATTCAGATCCAGGTGTTCCCCTTCACACTCTAGTAACTCTGGATGCATGGGTACGAACACACACACACACATACACACACACGCACACACACACGCGCGCGCACTCACATTCACAACCTACACACCTACGCACGCACACACTGTCCCCTTTTGCTGTTTTTTACATATAAGCACAAGTTTTGTCTCACAAACGCGTACACACACACACGCACACACACACATACACATACATGCACACACATATACTTGCTTATGAATATATAAACATATGCGCCTCTGCGTGTGTGTGTGTGTGTGTGTGTGTGTGTGTGAGTGTGTACTCACATGTATAGACATACTCGAAGAGATAATTATGCAGACACAGATACATATATGTACATACACATTCTCATATATGTATGTATGCATGTATGTATGTATGTGTGTGTACGTATGTATGTATGTTTGTATGTGTGTATGAGTATGTATGTATGTATATATGTATGTATGTGTGCGTATGTATGTATGTGTGTATGTATGTATGTATGTATCTACGTGTGTGTATGTGTGTACAGAATATGCTCGCTTGTGTATTCAAACTTAAATGCATAAACATACATGAAGATACACACTCGCATACATACATATACACACTCTCACTACACTACACTACACACTCATATATACGTGTTATATATATTTATATATATATACACACACATACCTTGTCGGAAGATATTATGCAAATGGGTTTTTTTGTACTTAGGAAGCTGAAATTTTAAGATATTGTTACAAATACTTTTTCTTAATTGTGACTAAAATTTAACATACATCTGATCTGTTATTCAGGAGTAATTGAGAATTTACTGAAATTGGTTGTCTGAAGTCATTATGTAAATGTTGGAACTCTCATTTGCTCTGCGTTTAAGGAAAATTAACATATATGATGCGCCCATTTTGAACTTTTTACTAAATCAAAGAACAATGTTTTAATACATAGTTGAAACAATTTACATGTTGATATAACGACCTTTTTTTTTCAATCGGTTGTCCTTGCACACATTTATACCTACATGAATGAACACACATATATGTATGTATGTATGTATGTATGCACGCATGTATGTATGTATGTATGTATGTATGTATGTATGTATGTATACAAGTACGTACGTATGTTTATATGTACGTGCGTATGTATGTATGTATGTATGTATGTATGTATGTACGTATATATGTATGTGTGTATGTATATATTATGTATGTATGTGTGTATGTATTATGTATGAATGTATGTTTCTGTGTATGCATGTATGAATGTATATTTGTATGCATGCATGTATGCATATGTATGTATGCATGTATGAGTGTATGTATGTATGTATGTATGAACGCATGTATGCATATGTATGTAGGTATACATGTATACATGCATGCTTGCATGTATGTATATATGAATGTATGTATGAATGTATGTATGCATGTATGCATGTATGCATGTATGCATATATATGCATGTATGCATATGTATGCATGTATGCATATGTATGTATGTATGCATGTATGCATATGTATGTATGTATACATGTATGTATGTATGTATATATGTATGCATGTATTCATACATGCATATATGCATATGTATGTATACATGTATGCATGTATGTATGTATGTATGTATGTATGAATGTATTCATGCATGCATGCTTGCATGTGCGTATGTATATATGTATGAATGTACATATGCGTGTAAGCATATGTATGCATGTATATATGTATGCATATGTATGTATGTATGCACGTATGCATATGTATGTAAGTATGTATGTATGTATGTCTGTATGTATGTATGCATATGTATGTATGTCCTTTTGTTTTAACTTATTTAAATTCTTCCTCTGAAGAAGGAATCGGTTTCTTGCAAAGATACAAAGCTCCATATGTGGAATGTAGATAACAAAAGCAATGTCACATTTCAAACTTGGGAAACATGTTGCATATTTTTACTGTTCCACTTACAGACTGCCTTTGTAATGTGCGAATCAGTTAGTTGCAATCTGTTTCTAAAAACCCTAACTTATCTAGTTCTATATTTAAGAGATGAGGAATTATGTACATTATTTACATTTGACTGATATTTGTCCTCGTCTTATTTGTTGTTAACACAACGTTTCGGCTGATATACCCTCCAGCCTTCATCAGGTGTCTTGGGGAAATTTCGAACTTGGGTTCTCATTCCTAAGGTATTTTTCAATGTTGTTGTTGTTGTTATTATTATTATTATTATTATTATTATTATTATTATTATTATTATTATTATTATTATTATTATTATTATTATTATTATTATTGTTCAGTAGTTTTATTTTTATAACGTGCTTTCACTTCACTACCGAGCGCAGCGCTGTGTGCCTTGGGTATGTGCTGTGGTTTGCTGTGATGCTCTTATGGTTATTGTATTGAAAGTGTTTTGCGTAGGATGTGTGCAGTGCCCAGTAGTGCAATTTTCCGTATGTTATATATATTTGTAAGTCCTGGTGTTTTTGTTATGTATTTGTCTGAATATTTTTTTATTATACCTAAGGCACCTACTATGATAGGAATTGTTTCTGTTTTTAGATTCCACATTCGAGTTACCTCTATTTCCAGGTCTTTGTATTTTGAAAGTTTTTCCATTTCTTTTAGGGAAACGTTGTCATCTGCTGGTATTGATACATCAATTAGAAAGCATTTTTTTCTTCATGATCTTTGACAACTATATCTGGTCTATTGGCCTTAATTTCTCTATCGGTATGTATTGGCATATCCCAGAGTATGGTTGCTTTCTCGTTTTCTGTGACCTTTTCTGGCGTGTGTTTATACCATCTTTTTTCTGTTGTTATTCCATAGTGTTGGCATAGCTTCCAGTGTATATAGGTCCCAGCTCTGTCGTGTCTGTGAATATATTCCTTCTTAGCCAGGACTGGGCAGCCAGAGATAATATGATTTATTGTTTCTTGTCCATCTCCACAAATTCTACAGTTACTTGATATGTTTCTTTTCATTATATGTTTTTGGTAATTTCTAGTGGGGAGGCTTTGGTTTTGTGCAGCAATTAAAAATCCTTCAGTCTCTGCTTTGAGTCCTGAGCTTCTCAACCATTGCTGGGATTTTTCTCTGTCTATTTCTTTTGCATTTAGTTTAGCCCAGTATTTACCATGTAGGGGCTTTTCTTGCCATCGTTTTATCATGGTTCGTTGCTGTTCTAGTTTTAGTTTGGATTTCATTTGTTTTATAGCTTTTGTTGTTTCTTCTTCTTCTTCTTCTTCTTCTTCTTCTTCTTCTTCTTCTTCTTCTTCTTCTTCTTCTTCTTCTTCTTCTTCTTCTTCTTCTTCTTCTTCTTCTTCTTCTTCTTCTTCTTCTTCTTCTTCTTCTTCTTCTTCTTCTTCTTCGTATTTGTTAGGTAGTATGATTTCTTGTTTGTATTTGTCTGCTTCCTTAAATACTGAAAACAGTTTTTTGTTTTGCTCGTGTTTTGTGGTTATTTCTATTAATTTTCCTTGCTTCTGGAGTAGGTATTTTTGGAGTCCTATGGTGGTTATTTTATAATAGTTTTCCAGCTGTATAAGAACCCTGCCACCTTCTGTGCGTTGTATATATAGCCTTTCTATGTCAGATTTTGGGTGGTGCATCCTATATCCTCTCATTATTTTTCTTGTTTTCCTGTCTAATTTAGATAGTTCGTTTAGTGTCCAGTTAAGGATATTGTAGCTGTAACTTATAACTGGGACAGCTAAAGTGTTAATACCTATTATCTTGTGTTTAGCATTGAGCTCTGTTTTCAGTATTGATCTAACTCGTCTATAGTACTCTTTCTTTATTTTTTCTTTCATTTGTGTATGTTGTATCCTATCTAGTTCATTGACTCCTAAATATTTGTATGGCTGGCTTTCATCTAGTTCTCTTATTTCATTGGATTTATCTAGTGTGATGTTGCTACTTTTAACTAATTTTCCTCTTTTCAGGGTTGCTTTGGCACATTTTTCTAATCCGAATTTCATATCTATTTCCTTGGTAAATCCATGTACTGTCCGTAGTAGTGTTTCCAGCTCTTTGTCATTTCTAGCGTATAATTTTAGGTCATCCATATATAAAAGGTGGCTGACTGTTTTGCCGTAACATTTGTATCCGCATCCGGTTCTATTTAGCAATTCAGTTAATGGTGTGAGCGCCAGGCAGAACAGGAGTGGAGATAGCGTGTCTCCCTGGAATATTCCTCTTCTAATGGGGATGGCTTTCGTTTTCACAAGTCCCTCTTTTGTTTGGAGCTGTAGCACTGTCTGCCATTTATTCATGGAGTGCCTTATGTATTTCATAATAAATGGTGCCACCTTGTTTATGGCTAGTGTTTCGAGAATCCACGTGTGGGGAACACTGTCGAAAGCCTTTTGGTAGACCACCCAGGCCATACTGAGGCCTTTCTTCTTTCTGCGGTTGTCTTCAGTTATGGCTTTATTGATCAATAATTGATCTTTACAGCTGTATGAATCCTTGCAGCATCCCTTCTGCTCTTCTGGAAACAGGTTGTTATTTTCCAGGTGCTTACTCAATCTCTGCGATATTATTGCAGTAAAGGCTTTGTAGATCGTAGGGAGACAGGTTATAGTTCTGTAGTTTTGTGGTTTCTCCGTTTCCGTGGATTTGGGAATTAAGATGGTTTTTCCCTTTCGTGAGCCATTCAGGCATTGTCTCTGGCTCTACTAGTATGTTGTTAAAGTTTTCTGCCAGCTTTTTGTGCATTCCTGTCAGGTGTTTTAACCAGAAGTTGGGGATCTTGTCGTGCCCAGGTGCCTTCCAGTTGCTTAGTCTTTGCAGTGTCTGGGTGACCTCTTCAGTTGTTATAGGGGTCCAGAGTTGCTCAGGTGCTAAGTTCGTTGTTTTAATGGTCCTTTTCTGGGGTTGTTGCTTCACCGACCATATTTGTTTCCAGAATTCTTCCAGTTCTTCTGCTGTTGGTGCTGCAGTAAATGTCTATTTTATTTTTACCCAATCCTTGGTAGAGATTTTTGGGGTTGGATTTGAACTGTTTGTTTTGTTCAAAGAAACGTTGGCGTTTCTCATACCTTATCATTATTATTATTATTATTATTATTATTATTATTATTATTATTATTATTATTATTATTATTATTATTATTATTATTATTATTATTATTATTATTATTCAGGTCACTGCCTGGAATCGAACTCGGAATCTTGGGTTAGTAGCCCGTGCTCTTAACCACTGTGCCATATGCTCGTAGTATATCAGCCGAAACGTTGTGTTAACAACAAACAAGATGAGGGCAAATATCCGTCAAATGTAAATAATGTACATAATTCCTAACTTGTATGTATGTATGTATGTATGTGTGTGTGTGTGTGTGTGTGTCCGTATGTGTGTGTGTGCGTGTATGTGTGTGCGTGCATGCATGTATGTATGCATTTATGTATGTATGTATGTATGTATGTATGTATGTATAGGTGTGTACATATATGTGTATGCCTGTATGCACGTATTCAAACATGTGTGTGCGTGTGTGTGCGTGCGTGCGTGCGTGCGTGCGTGCGTATGTGTGCATATGCCTGTAGGTTTCCCTAAAATGCATTATTTCAAACATGACAGGTCTCCAGTTTTAATATTTTTTTTATATTAAAGACAACCCTTTTTTTTTTTTATTAGTAATTCATGTTTTTGTGCGGCCCAGTGCGTGAACGAAATTATTGGCGTTGGAAAACCTTCCTTACTTTCATCTTCTGAGTAAAAGCGCCTGGCCTATAGGCAAAAGCGTTGTACTCGTAGTCGCAAGATCATGATCTTGAGCAAGAAATACACTTTGTTTCACGTCGTTACAGTCTACTCGGCTGTAAATGAGTTACATTGCGACGGACTGGCGTCCCGTTCAGTGAGGTCATGTTGTGATCTCGGTCGCCTACATGCCATGAAAACAAGAAACCAACACCATGAGTTCTAGGACCCCCGATAGGGTATTTACTTTTATCATAATAGGATTTTTAGCGCCGCCTGTTGAAATCTTAGATCGGTCAAGAGTAATACAAGAAACATGTAATCCGGTACAACCTGCTGCATGACATGTCTGGTGAGGAGAGTTATCGGAAACCAATTAAGGAAAAAAAAAACGTCTAAAGGACGGAGGGGTCGCCATCATAGGGTCAATTACTATAAAACACTTGTAGTCAGGTTTAGAAATTCTGGGTTAGTATCTGGACTGTTGTAAAAGTACTGGGAAAGAAAATAAAAGATATCTCTAAAAGTTTCTATCCAGTTCACAGCTACATCAGTTTTATAACTGGACAGGTGGTGTGAGCTTGGTAGATTTGGAAGCTAACCCGATTACGAGAAGGACGATTTTCGCGCATAAACCTACAAATCCCAACTGGTTTTGAATAATTGCGAAGAGGCGACAGTAAATCGAGGCGGAAGAAGGCAACTTGGTGCCCCACGCCGACCTAATTCATCCGCAGGAAAATACGGAGACCCAATAGAATAGTTTGTGTCTCAGACATCATCCCTTCCACACACACAGACTGTCTCTTTTTCTCTCTCTCTCTCTCTCACACACACACACACTGACTCTTAACCACGAAGATAGGAATATACATTCATTCATTACTGAAATCATGGGAACGCTGCCGTATCTGTTTCACATTAGGATTATCACAGTTGACGTCAGCTTTCTTTAACCAATGGAAAACAATTCCACCATTGTTACTGTTCTGAATTCGTTGCAACAGTACACATCAACTGTATGTTCAGTTTTGATAATGATGAAATTTTCATAAGCAATCTTAATAGTATTTTTGTTTCAAGTAAAAATTCTCAATTAGATAGCTATGTTATCTATCTTGTTTTGTTTTGCGTTGTATTAAATATATAATTTGAAGCTGACACTTAAATCTCTTAAAGTTGACACTTGAAGTTAAGTACTTCCGCTATAATCAACACATAGAATCTTAAGAAACAAAGAACTGACGTCTCAGTTTCAGACTAAGACATAAATATATACTCTACTATATGTATTGAGTACTTATACATCGCATTTTAAAATTCACATACATTATATATATATATATATATATATATATATATATATATATATATATATATATATATATATATATATATATATATATATATATATATATATATATATTGGTGAATGCCGGTTTATGGGATTACCCTTAGTTTCCCGTCCATAAAGGGCTTAACTTTATGGTGTATCGTCAGACCCCCAAGACCAGATGGCCTAAGACCTCTTTAAAATATGGCGGGCTTCCGCCGCTAGAAGCCACTTCATGCAACCGCCAGGCACCGGCGTCGTCGACTGAAGTCGAGCTGCCATGTTGTGGGTCTTTGTTTTGCAATGTTTCTCCCTCGTTCGTCGATTTTTGCGATGGCTGAAACGAAGGAATATAGTGCTTCCGTGAAATTCTGTTTTTCTACCGGGGAAATTTGTGGCCGAAACAGTAGTCAAGCTTCAAACAGCTAACAAGGACGCTGTCATGAGCAAAACACAAGTTTACGATTGGTTTTCACGCTTTAGGAAAGCTCACTTGTTGTTTGAAGACCAACTAATCTTAGAGGACCATCACCGAACAATTGACGGACTTGCTTATATGACTGGTGTGTCCTGGAGCTCCTGCCAATGAATTTTGTGCGAAGAATTGTGAATGAAAACAGTTGCAGCAAAATTTGTGCCTTGCTTGCTCACGGAAGATCAAAAGTAGTCACGACTGAATACGTATCGTGAACTGAAAGAACAGTTGGAAGTTGATCCGGACATTTTTTCGAAGGTCATCATTGGTGATGAAAGCTGGTGCTAAGGCTACAACCCGGAAACGAAGTAGCAATCAAGTCAATGGAAGCATTCAATGTCACTACACCCACAAAAGGCACGTTAAGTGAAGCCTAATCCCAAAACGATGCTGACTTGTTTTATCGATGCGAAAGGAAATGTTCCACACAGAATTTGTTCCTTCTGGTCAAACTGTCAACCAGACATTTTACTTGGTAGTTCTGAAGCGTTTGTGAGACGCGATGAGACAAAAATCGCCATGACGTGAGGTAAAATGGAGAGTGGTGGTTTCATCACGACAATGCGCCTGCGCACACCGCCTTGAGTGTGAGACAGCTTTTGACCAAAAATGGTATTACTCCGCTTACCCACCCTCCCTATTCACCCAACCTTGCTCCCTGCAGCTTCTTTTTGTTCTCCTGAATGAAAAAAAGTCCTTAAAGGAAGATGTTTTGCAGATATGGAAGAGGTGAAGACAAAAACGACAGAGGCGTTAAAAAGCACCATTTTTCAAGATTTCCAGGACTGCTTCGAAGAGTGGAAAACGCTGTCTGGACCGATGCATTGCTTCAAATGGGGAATACTTTGAAGACGATAAAAGTATAGACATGTAAAACTAAAGGAATAAAGTAATATACTTTTCTACTCTAGGCACAAAGTCCGAAATTTTGGGGGAGAGGGGCCAGTCGGTTAGATCGACACCAGTACGCAACTGGTACTTAATTTATCGACCCCGAAAGGATGAAAGGCAAAGTCAACCTCGGCGGAATTTGAACTCAGAACGTAAAGACAGACCGCCTTTAAAGGAGCACTCCGTCGGTTATGACGACGAGGGTCCCAGCTGATCCGATCAACGGAACAGCCTGCTCGTGAAATTAACGTGCAAGTGGCTGAGCACTCCACAGACAGGTGTACCCTTAACGTAGTTCTCAGCGAGATTCAGCGTGACACAGTGTGACAAGGCTGACCCTTTGAAACGCAGGTACAACTCGTTTTTCCAGCTGAATGGACTGGTGCAACGTAAAATAAGTGTCTTGCTCAAGGACACTTCGGGAATTGATCTCACGACCTTATGATCGTGAGCCGAATGTCCTAACCACTAAGCCACGCGCCTTTACTGAATAAAGTTTTATTGCAAGATTCCGGTTTCTTTTGGGTACCCCCTCCTATATATGTATGCATGTACATATGAATATATGTATGCACGTACATTTGTGTATACGTATGTATGTATGTATGTATGTATGTATGTATGTATGTATGTATGTATGTATGCATGAGTCAATGTTGTCTCACTCTATGCCAAGGATCACATTGTTCTTTCTCCCAACGTATTGCAATATTTCCAATTTTCATTTAATGGTTGAATTAACAGCCATTGTTACGGGAACTGCAACTAAAACAATCTAAATTTCCTACTGTAAGACACTGGAACGGATTAAAAGAAATATTTCTTGGTCAAATCACCATCTCTGGTTACTAAATTGGTTGGAGAAAGATAGCAAAAGATTTCTTTGCCTGTAAATTTACAGAAAGAAAACGATGGAGACACACAATAAAAGAAACACTATACAACATTATACACGTTGTATAGGTTTTATTCTCTAATGGTTTGATTTGGGAGAAGGAACTGTTTCCATGGTTTTCTCAAGGTGTCCTAAATTAGCGAGGTCGATATCGTTGATATTATCTTTAAAAATAAACTATAACACTGACGGCGGTACTATTAAACTAATTGACAGTTCTGTAACATTTCTTGCAATGTAACTAACGCTCATCTGCTTTGCAAGGAGCCTGACCATTTATTAAATTTATTTATTCTCAGGGGAAGTGGAACTTACCTTTTTAGGCAAATGAAAAGTTCGATAAATGTACAACGATGCTATTATTTATACTCATTGAACTGCAACAGTAATATTGTGGTTATTTATTGATTTCTAAAAATAAAACAAGGCTGCAAATCTTAAGAAGGAAGTTTTTGCGATCAAGGTTGCTCCTAATCGTTTAACGGTGCTTATTTTAGACAGCCGAGAACCCAGAAATATTGCTTTCAAATTTTGGCACAAGACCAGCAAGTTCGGGAGACGGGGTAATTTTATTACAACGACTGGTACACAACTGGTACTTATTTTATCGATTCCGAAAGGTTGAAAGGCAAAGTCGACCTCGGCGGCATTTGAACTCAGAACGTAAAGATGGACAAAATATTGGAAAGCATTTTTCCCGGTGTACTAACGATTCTACCAGTTCTCCACCTTCGAATCAAGCAGTATCAAAATTTATTAGAATAAAAGGATATAGTCATAAGTCTTTTTATTCTACTGGCTTCTTTCCTCGAACTGCTGCTTTCTAGAATTTGCTACCACCGTCTTATTTTCCTCTGGTCTATAATATTCAGTCCTTTAAGCTTTCTGCCGATTGTCATCTTTTGAATTTGTAGGCTCCTTCTTTTCCCTATCCATTTTTTTTTCTGCAGTCTCTAACGCGTCAGTTGCCTCAAAAAAAAAAAAAAAAAAAAATGAAGTCGACGGTATTCGAAACCAGATCCGGAAGGAGGAATGATTATTTTAACTAGACATTAGGCGTAGGAGTGGCTGTGTAGTAAGTAGCTTGCATACGAACCACATGGTTCCGGGTTCAGTCCCACTGCGTGGCACCTTGGGCAAGTGTCTTCTACTATAGCCTCGGGCCGACCAAAGCCTTGTGAGTGGATTTGGTAGACAGAAACTGAAAGAAGCCCGTCGTATATATGTATATATATATGTATGTGTGTATGTATATGTTTGTGTGTCTGTGTTGGTACCCCTCAACATCGCTTGACAACCGATGCTGGTGTGTTTACATCCCCGTAAATTAGCGGTTCGGCAAAAGAGACCGATAGGATAAGTACTAGGCATCCAAAGAATAAATCTTGGGGTCGATTTGCTCGACTAAAAGCGGTGCTCCAGCATGGCCACAGTCAAATGACTGAAACAAATAAAAGAGTAAGTGTAACAGACCAATTAATGAGGTTCAACACGCTTGAGACTAACTAGTAGTAAATCTTCCTGTAATTATTTTTAATAAGCTGTAATACTTTTCATGAAGAAATTACATTCATTATTTACATTTGACGGATATTTAACCTCATTTTGTTTGTTGTTAACACAACGTTTCGGCTGATATACCCTCCAAGCCTTCATCATGTGTCTAGGGGAAATTTCAAATTTCTAAGGTATTTTTCGATGTATACTGGAATCGAACTTAGAATCTTGGGGTAAGTAGCCCGCGCTCTTAACTACTACGCCATATGCTAGTGAACAATTACGGAGTGAATTTTAAGGTTTATAAATTATATATAGGGCTAAATAGTAGTAGTATGATTCCCTTATCGGGACTGTCACGTTAAGTTGACAGTATACAACTACTATATATATTGTTATCTATTTATTTTTTGTCCAAGATTGCTTTATTGCAGAATATTTCGAATTGTTACTTCATATAAATTCAAAGTTACCTAGTTATTTAGAGTTTTACTTCGACCAAATAATTTTGTGTATGATTTTCTTTTTCTCTTCTGTGTGGGTTGTATGTGTTTATGTGAGCAGTTATATTTGTGTGTGCACATGTAAGAGTATTTATACATGTGCGGATTTAGGTCTAAATTTTGAAATCCCACGGGAAATACTGCAAACACTGGTGCTTTCTTGTGTTGTATTTACATAAAACTAGGTCTCTTAGCTGAGTCACACTTATACACAGCTGATATTATTCCTAAATTACTGCTGATACCCGGAGTCAGAACAGCAACAGTTTGACTTGACTTGACTAATATAGATTTGGGTGAAATATCTCAGAAGAAAATATATGTTTTTTTCGGGAAACAGAAACATGAAATGAATAGAAATTATATTATTTGATTGGTTGTAAAGAGACTATTGTAAGAAATTCGTTGCGTGAACAAAGCGGAATAACCAGTGTTGCTAAGGTTCCGGCTTGTCTTTAGACACACTGTTCCCAGCATATAGGTCAGTATTTATTGAAGAGTGAATATTTAAGCAGCGTTTGGAAAAGTTTTTTTTTTCGGATTAGGTACCAAGAATCCTAACTGCAGATGTAGAAGGGTGAAAGCTTACAGGTTGTGTTATTAACATATGCTGCATTTTCTAAAAGTGTCTCATCCAGGAGGCCTAGTTTTATGTTAATGCAACATATGAAAGTACCAATGATTTCGATATGTCTTGTAGATTTCGAAATTTAAAGACGTCAATGCGAGGAGAATCAACATTAAATTGTACTTTGCTGTTTTGAAAGTAACCAGGGACATTTCGTGATCATCCTGCTTGTTTTTCTATGTACAGAGAACTGAGGAGCACATCGTTCGAAGTGTACTCACCGTTTTTTTCAAGATGGTATACGATGCGAATTGAGGAAGATTTTTGCTTGCTGTTTCTAGTCTTTAGATAAAGAACTTAGCAATTCTACAACCCCCCCCCCCCCCCACTGTCAACAACACCCTGCCACAACCCCAATGGCCACGACATGCAATCGCACCACTACCACCACCAGCTCCAACACCATTCCATTGACTCGAATCAATTTTGTGAAATTTTATTGGTACAGTCTCTGTCCTATAACGTTCCAGCAACTCACAGATACAGGAAAATATCTAATAGGCATTCTGTGAAATTATCATATAGCTGCTTCCCAAATATGAAGAGTATTATTACACGTGGTCAATACCAAGAGCTTAAATCCAGTTGCAACTGCCGCGACCCAGGATCTTGTCCACTTGACCAACGATGTCTGACTAAATCTATCATATATGAAGTAGTAGTCACTGCAACCCTAAATGATAAAACAACTGATGAGAAGACCTATGTTGGATTATGGGAAGGAGAATTTAAAAATCGCTAAGCCATTCACATAGCCTCTTTCCTACATAGGGACAAAAGTAAAGCTACTAAGTTAGCTAGCTACATGTGGAATTTGAAAGATAACAAAACACCACATGTGATTAAATGGAAAGTAATTGAGAAATCGATACCTTATGTGAATGGATCGAATAAGTGTAGACTTCGTTTGGCTGAAAGAACACAGATCCTATTCAGGTCTAAGATCCCTAACTCTCTATTGAACTCCAAGTTAGTAATTTTCAGTGGTTGCATGCGCATGTATAAATATATATCGAAGAATTGGAAAAGTCCGCCTTTTCCTGATTAACTTGATATCTTTCCAGCCTTATAATTTAAGGTCTAAGGAAGATAACTCTTTTACCATTTTTCTTTTTACATTTTAGTTTTTGTTTTCGGATTCCGTTTTTTTAATCTTCCACGTTTTCTATATGCTGCCTTCTCATTTTTTTTTCACGTTCCTTTTATTAAATATATATATATATATATATATATATATATATATATATATATATATATATAATTTTATTTTATATTGTATATTGTATATTATATTATATATTGTATATTCCATATTCTATACCCCACATTAGTTCTGCAGGAATATAAATAAAACATAAAAAACAGACAGTGTTGGAACTCTTTTAAACAAAATAATATATTCCTCTATACACAATCATACAAAAAACCCACCTTTTTTGTATTTATTTTTACTCGCATATATATATATATATATATATATATATATATATATATATATATATGTAATAATTATAATAATACTATTAGGGATAAAAATCCAAATTTACAGGTAAAAACTCAATTCAATTCAATTTATTAAAAATTAAAATTAAATTAAGTTTCACAGTATAAAAAAAATATATATATAGTGTTAGGGGAAAGAACCAAGGTTCATGAACTCATCGATGAAAATCCACTGTCACATATAGAAAAATTAATAAGTAAAAGCACAATGATAATATATATTATCATCATCTTATGATATTTACTTTGTATTATATTATACCCATTTATTGTGCTTTTACTTATTAATTTTTCTATATGTGACAGTGGATTTTTATCGATGAGTTCATGAACCTTGGTTCTCTTCCCTAAAACTATATATATATATATATATATATATATATATATATATATATAAGATATATCATATATATTATATATTATATATATCTTTGCCCCTTCTCCTGTCTGTAAAAGCAGTTCCGCCACGAGCAGGCCGGTTGTTGGACTTTGGTTGTTAGAGGCTTTCTTAGACGCACGCCATGTGGGACCATTTTGTAGATAGTGGGCGCTTATCCCTACTACCACCCTCGGCTGTGACAACCTTCGGAACCTATATATATATATATATATATATATAATTCGACCGTTAACCCAGACATGTTCCTTTTCTCTCTCCGTTTTCTTTCCTCGTTCCTCTCTGCAGAAGAGCGTAGGCTCGAAATGTCAAAGACTTCTTCCATTTGTCCCAATCGTCAAACTAATACAAGTTGTTGTCGTTTGTTGCTCCCTCACCTGTTTCTATCTTTCTGTTTGTTTTGTTGTTGTTTTTGTACAATTTAATCACACACATGCGCGCGCGCTTATACACACATATATAAAACACCACTCTTTTCTCTCTCCCTTTCTCTTTCTCTTTGTCTTCTTTGTCTATCTGCTTCACTCTCTTTTTCTGTCTCTGCCTCTCTTTGTTTCTATCTCTTCCTCCTTTCTCTCTCTCTCTTTCTCTCTCTCTCTCTCTCTCTCTCTCTCTCTCTCTCTCTCTATATATATATATATATATATATATATATATATATATATATATCTGTCTCTCTTTCTCTTCGCATACAGACACTTGTATTTATAAATACACAGGCATATGTATATATGTATATATGCACACACATACATGTATTCACTCACGCACACACACACACTCATGGATGCACACACGTCTTTAAAAAGATTATGCCTTACCAAAATATAACTATTTCCCCCTCTTCTACCCCACACCACCCCACCCGTTCCCCCCACTGCACCTAGAAATATCCCGCCTTTCCGCACGCTGTGAATTCATTTACATTACTCTTCCATTTATTTTTTCCTAACGTAAACAGCACCACGGTCAGCTTTTTGGTATCTCTCTCACAAACTTACACACACACACACACATCCTTGTAGTACCCACGTATATAACTGTAAGGCGTTAACTGGCACGCAACCAGTAATACAGGAATAAAAGACGAAAACACTTAATTCACTCCATTCTCTTCTTTTTTCGTCTTTTTAAAAACTTTTTTCTTTTCTTTCTAATTTGTTTTCTGTTACACTTTCGCATCTATTGTGTGTGTGTGTGTGTGTGTGTGTGTGTGTGTGTGTGTGTGTGTGTGTGTACATTTTCATTCCTGACATCTCTTGTCTTCCTTCTCTTTTTAGTCTGTCTCGAATTTTCTCAAGTTGCTAAAAGGGAAGTATGTCCATAATTTACAGCAAAATTCTCAATCGTTTGGTGAAACGATAACGTGAAACTCAGAGAATCGAATACGTAAAAAAAAAAAACTCAACTTATTTCTACATCATTCATATATTTATTTCTTTATTGCCCACAGGGGGTCTAAACATAGAGGGGACAAACAAGGACAGAACAAAGGAATTAAGTCGATTACATCGACTCCAGTGCATAACTGGTACTTATTTAATCGACCTCGAAAGGATAAAAGGAAAAGTCGACCTCGGCGGAATTTGAACTCAGAACGTAGCGGCAGACGAAATACTGCTAAGCATTTCGCCCGGCGTGCTAACATTTCTTATTTCTTTACTGCCCACAAGGGGCTACACACAGAAGGGGACAAACAAGGACAGACAAAGGGATAAAGTCGATTATATAGACCTCAGTGCGTAACTGGTACTGATTTAATCGACTCCGAAAGGATGAAAGGCAAAGTTGACCTCGGCGGAATTTGAACTCAGAACATGAAGACGGACGAAATACCGCTAAGCATTTCGCCCGGCGCGCTAACGTATCTGCCAGCTCGCCGCCTTAACATCATTCATATATTAAGTACGTTTTTCACAGCTTTCATGTATATGTGTGTATGTATATATATATATATATATATATGTGTGTGTGTGTGTGTGTGTGTGTGTGTGTGTGTGTGTGTGTGTGTGTGTGTGTGTGTGTGTGTTTACACACGTAGGATCTTTTTTAAAACGGGGGCCACATTTTTCATTAACGAAACACTTTGAAACTTGGAACACTGGTAGAATGTGTCATATAAAACATCTTTTTCTCTTAGTCTTCTTTAAAAAAAAAGAAATCCATAAGTTATTCCATGTTAAAGTTGTCGTATTTCTGTAATTTCAACTAATCACTGACGTCCATTCAGCCGATATACATTAAGTGCCGACTACATAAACAAACGATTCTGAAACAATTAACCCTAACCCTAACCCTAGGGTTAGGGCTAGGGTTAAAGCAAATTTAAAATGAAAAAAGCAAATAAAACGAAGGTATGGAGATTAAATACGCTTTACACCGCTTAATCAGCCAAAGGAGTAAATATAAACAACTGAATACTTGTCAGTGATTGGTTGAAATTATCGAAATAAGACAATTTTTTACATGAAATAAATTCGAATACAAAAATATTTTTCTGTTCTATAACACAAAATAGATAAGTATACGAAGTTTGAAAGTCTTTCAGTACCAAAAGCACTACGTAAAACATTAATGAAAAATGTGGCCCCCGTTTTAAAATAGATCCCACACGTATATATACACGCTTACAACTCTTTCACAATGTCCATTATTTCTCCTGGGTACGTGAACAGTATTTACTTGCATGGAACTGGTTAGATAGCGACGGAAACTGTCTACATTTTTGTACATACACACACACGCACACACACACACACACACACATACATACACACACACACACGCAAACATATATACATACATACACACATACATATTTTATGCGTACACACATACATCTATACATACACGTATGCATAGATGTATGTATTTATATATGCCTATACCTACGAACATATACAAACGTATGTGTATGTGTGTATCTATATTATTTTATCTAATATGCATAGAAACTTCGTCTGCCGTTATGTTCTGAGTTCAAATTCCGCCGAGGTCGACTTTATCTTTCATCCTTTCGGGGTCGACTTTGTCTTTCTTCTTTTCGGGGTCGACTTTGTCTTTCATCCTTTCGGAGTCGATTAAATAAGTACCAGTTACACACTGGGGTCGATGTAATCGACATAAACCCTTTGTCTGTCCTTGTTTGTTCCCTCTATGTTTAGCCCCTTGTGGGCAATAAGGAAATAAATATACATAGAAACATACACATGCATGCCTATTGATAAACACATCTTGAATACAAGAGATGATGCAGAATTATGTGCATGTGTTTGCACTGTACATCCATCCAACCATCTATCTATCTATATGTGTATATGTATGTGTATGTGTGTGTATATAGATATATATATATATATGTGTGTGTGTGTGTGTGTGTGTGTGTGTGTGTGTGTATAAGGCGCAGGAGTGGCTGTGTGGTAAGCAGCTTGCTTACCAACCACATGGTTCCGGGTTCAGTCCTACTGCGTGGCACCTTGGGCAAGTGTCTTCTACTATAGCCTCGGGCCGACCAAAGCCTTGTAAGTAGATTTGGTAGACGGAAACTGAAAGAAGCCCGTCGTATATATGTATATATATATATATGTATGTGTGTGTATATGTTTGTGTGTCTGTGTTTGTCCCCCCAACTTCGCTTGACAACCGATGCTGGTATGTTTACGTCCCCGTAACTTAACGGTTCGGCAAAAAGAGACCGATATAATAAGTATTAGGCTTACAAAGAATAAGTACTGGGGTCGATTTGCTCGACTAAAGGCGGTGCCCTAGCATGGCCGCAGTCAAATGATTGAAACAAGTAAAAGAGTATATATATATATATATATATATATATATATATATATATTTCGTATGTGTATTTCGTGTGCAAGATTCTTGATGTGGATACGTGTGTTGAAAGAAATACAATTAAACCTTGGGAGAGGCATTATGCCGGTAATAAACACACGCACTGGTTCAGTCCTTTATTAATTTAATTTATATAGTTTTTTGTTAAATTATTTCATTGCACTCTTGCAATCTCTTCAGTAACTTGTCTCTCCACTTCCATTTATTTTGAATATATGATCTGGCGTTGTTTTGGCGTTGTTTCGAAACTGTTTGGTATGAGCATGTGAGTGTGTGCAAGCTCGTATGTGTGCACGCTCATATGTGTGCACGCACTTATGTGTTCGTGCTTATATGTAAGTATGTGCGTCCATATGTGTGTTTGTAACAATTTCGTTTATATCAGATCAGATATAGACTTTTTAATTAATTTATTTACGTTCATATTCCGCATCATATGTGTGAACAACACATGCAACCACGGGCAATTGTAAGGCCCTCATCTACGTGTATTTGGTGTTTAAAATTGGTTGCGTTTCAGTTATGAGGACCGACTCCTGTATTTGTCGCAAAGATGCGTCACCGGGGTGTCTAGACAGGATTTCTATGTTAATTCTGTCCAGTACACCACCATGTTGTTCTTTGGCATGCTGGTAGAGCACCGAGGTTTGTTTTTGATTATTATAGTCCCTCCAATGTTCGTTTACACGCTCAGCCAAACTTCTTGCCGTCTCACCTATGTATGTGGTGTTTCTGTTTTTACATGAGACTCCCAGTACTTGACACAGAACTTTGGCTAGAAACAATTAATGACAAAGTTCAAATCCTCCACTCACATTATATGAAACCTATATCTTCAAAGTATGTTATCCATAAGAATTCGGCTCTATCACACAGTGTGAAAATCAATATATTAGTAGCCGATTTGGTTAGAATAATGAAAAACATATCCCCCCTGTGCGATCCATGGGAGGAGCAAAAACATATTCAAGACTTCATGCATCGCATGCAAATTTCGGGATACAGCCAGAAAGATAGAATCCGGGTATACAGAGGAGCTAACAAGAAATTTGAGGAGATTGTTGTCAAAGATACAAATGGAACACAACCTAGATACCGTAACAAACAGTGGAATAGACTACAAAGGATTAGTGACAAAACAAACAAAAAGACCACGTGGTACAATACCGACAAGTTCCAGGGAGTAATGTTTGTGGACGCCACGCCACACGGAGAACTGGCCCGCAGATTTCGAAAAATCCTCAAAAGTACCAAGTTGAGGATAAATGTTATAGAAAAACCAGGGAGATCAATTAGATCAATAATATGTAAAACATATCCCTTCAGAAGAACAAGGTGTGTTGAGGAGAGTTGCATTGTGTGCAAAAATAGTCCTGGTGCCAACTGCAAAGCCAGAAATGTAGTCTACAAAATAAGCTGTATGGATGGTGAGTGTAAAAACAGAAACACCACATACATAGGTGAGACGGCAAGAAGTTTGGCTGAGCGTGTAAACGAACATTGGAGGGACTATAATAATCAAAAACAAACCTCGGTGCTCTACCAGCATGCCAAAGAACAACATGGTGGTGTACTGAACAGAATTAACATAGAAATCCTGTCTAGACACCCCGGTGACGCATCGTTGCGACAAATACAGGAGTCGGTCCTCA
>NC_142944.1:21581272-21591272 GCF_046866305.1 Octopus bimaculoides | reverse complement strand
AAAGTTGAAAAACCGGAAAGAAGCAAAGGTGAGAAATAGTTATCTCCCTTAGACCGTAAGTTATAAGGCTGAAAAAAATAGTGGCTTAGAGTCTATGGCACAGTTATTAATTAGACAGAGGAGGAAGTTTCAAATTTTTCAACAGGAACTTAGGCATATGCTTACAACCGCTGAAAATTTCGGATCTAAATTTCAGCTGTGAGTAAGAGATCTTAGATCTGAAAAGGATTTGAACTCTTTCAGCTAAGCATAGCTTGTATTTTTTGATCCGTTAATATATGGTGTAGATTTCTCGATTATTTTCCACTTTATCGTATGTAGTGCTGCGTTCGACTTCAAACTCCATACGTTACTAAACAACTTAGTAGCTTTGCTTTTGTCCCTAAATCGGAAAGAAGCTTAGCGATTAATATAGGGATTCTTAAACTTTCATTTACGTTGTCCGATATAGCTATTTTTATCGGTTGTGTTATTATCTAGCAAAGCAGTAAATTTTGCTTCATATATGACATTTAATCATACATCGCTGGTCGAGTAGACAGGTTTCTGGGTCTAGACAGTTACAACTGGGCTTAGGCACTTGGTTTTGGAGCAGCAGCTATATGACAATTTCACAGATTGCCTGTTAAATATTTTCCTGCATCTGTGATTTTCTGGAAAATGTGTGTATAGGAGAGACAGGAATCTTTTACCAATGTTAGTTTTTACGTTAAGGGAAAAGGGAGGGGCGAACCAAATAATACACACGATATATATATATATATATATATTATATGTAAGAACGACCGTGCGAACCAAAAGGAGAAATGGTGACGAATGGAAAAACAGGCTCCTTTTTATTAATGCGTCATACGGTCGAACACAAAAATATAAAATGATATATGTATGTTATAATACTATAACATAGAGAATTCGTAAATGCCAGTAAGGAAGACGATAGGAACGCAACCGACAGAGATGTATAACAGTAAGATTTATTGGAGCATTAAACTGTATGTCTGTGTGTGTGTGAATGCGACATAATAAAACACAATATAAGACTGGCCGTCATGTAAACAAAAGAGTGTGCGCGAGTAATACATGTATGTGAATGCGAGAGATACATAGTATTGAATAGAGTCAGTAACACGCATAAGGAACTATACCAGTTTTTAGTTAGAATACACAGTGGTAAGTGTCTGTATATAAGAAGTTAAGGCGTTAAGGCAGAGCGGTCACTCGTCGTGATGTTGAGGCTTCGATGCCGCGCCGGGTTCTTGAATACAGATGTTCTTCGCAGGCTGAATTCTGGCTGTTGGTTTCATGGTGAACAAATCACACAAACAGGGTCGAGAAGTGCTGCGGTAATTGTTTGGTTAGCTGTTGGTAGCTTGTGTACGTGTAGAGTCATGTTGACGCTGGCGGCGATGCTGGTAATCGTAGTTGGACGATGGTGTCGATGTCGTCGCTGGAAACTGGCTGCTGGCTGGTGCTGTGTTACGCGTGTGTGGTCAGCGACCAGATCTAGGAGATCTGAGCCGCAACGAATTGACGGGTATAATTTAGGCTATTTATAGTAAAATAGGGGCTCCAGGAAAGCATTAGAAGAAACACTCTCACGTGACCTTATTAGAGGCTATGGTTGGTCGATTTGCGTCCTGGCGGGAACAGAGTGGAGACAATTGCCGCCTAAATAATAGTCAGTCAGGTGATGACAGGAAAAGTGTTGTTTTCTACTACGCTCGCACTTGTTTGTATATAATGGTGATAGAGGTTAGTTTCACTATATATATATATATATATATATATATATATATATATATATATATATATATATATATATATAGCCTCGGGCCGACCAAAGCCTTGTGAGTGGATTTGGTAGACGGAAACTGAAAGAAGCCCGTCGTATATATGTATATATATATATATATATATGTATGTGTGTGTGTATGTTTGTATGTGTGTGTTTGTCCCCCCAACATCGCTTGACAACCGATGCTCGTGTGTTTATGTCCCCGTAACTTAGCGGTTCGGCAAAGAGATCGATAGAATAAGTACTAGGCTTCTAAAGAATAAGTCCTGGGGTCGATTTGCTCGACTAAAAGGCGGTGCTCCAGCATGGCCACAGTCAAAAGACTGAAACAAGTAAAAGAGTATATATATATATATATATATATATATATATATATATATATATATATAAGAGTAAGCACATAAATGCAAAGTAAGGCGGGAAAATAGTACTAGAATACCGAAAGTAATGGGGTTTTTTAAAATTAAATTCTCAAAAACATCACAAAAAACTGTTACTCAATTTAATCAAGCCTTGATCACAACTGTCCGACGGGAACTTGAAACTCTGAATAACAGCTTTTCGCGATGCTTTTGAGCTTTAATATATACATACATACATATATACATACATACATATATACATACATACATACATACATACATATATACATACATATATACAGGTATGTTGATGCAAACAGGAAAAATAGAACTCAAAATGTGAGTATATGTATATTTGTATTATTATTTTGCAGAAGTAACAGAATAACTCAAGGTCACTCTCTCCTTGAGTCACTCTGTTACTTCTGCTATATATATATAATTTATATATATATATATATATATATATATATATATTACACACTCACACACACACACACACACTTACGCGCGCGCGCTATATATCTTCAATTCCAAATCGATAGCTTTCATCATAGGTAGTGGACACAGTTAGGACTAACTGACCTGCGGCTAAAGAAAAACAAAAATCATCACACCGTCAACACCAACATCACCACTCCCAACAACAACAACAACAACAACAACAACAACAACAACAACAACAACACTGTTAATGAGAACTGTTCTGTCAAGATTTACCAGAACACTTAATAACATTATTTGTTGTGAATTTATATTGTAATAATCATATTATTTTTATGTCTAACGATATCGGAACTAAAACATCAGTGCGACGGAGTATCAACAATAAATATACGTACGCTATAGTTCAATTCATGCAAGACTGAGCTGTGTTCTTTATGAATTTATTCAATGTTATCAAAGAGAGTTAATGGAGAATGGTTTTGTACTTGATAGCCTCCAGTATGTAGTCGTTGGATCGTTTATTAAGTAGCCAAGCAATCAGTTCTATGCTTTGAATTAAATTTCTTTTCATGGTATATTTAATTGAATATATTCCAACGAGACAATGAGGTTTAGCTACAGCTCTACTATCTGTCTGTCTGTCTGTCTGTCTTTCTGTCTGTCTGTCTTACTAGCTATCTCTCTGTCTGTATGTCTGTCTTACTAGCTATCTGTCTATCTGTTGTTGTTGTTGTTGTTGTTGTTATTATTATTATTATTATTATTATTATTGAGTGAGAGAGCAGTGCATGCCATCAAAGTGACACTGGGGTACAAATATACAAAGCCCAATATACCCATCATGACTATCCGTCCGATAAGGGTACACCAGGCACATGCATCACAACCATATGTGTGTGATATGGTGATCTCATATCAAAATAAGCAGCGCATGACCTTGCAAGTGGGGGCCCAGTTAGAAGTTTCTTCAGGTCGAGTAGCCCGTCCCACTCAAAAGGTCCCTGAATAAGGTTTCTTTAAGGATGTTAAACAAAACACCCATGTTTCCAGATGTGAATTATCCAAACCCCAAAGAATTCCTCTTAACACATGGCTATGATGCTCCCCCACTACTTCTGCTCATGATCAGAGATGCACATATCGTCAGCCACTAAGGGACATGCTCAACTGGCTAAGGTCAGACAACTGACAAGTAAATCTGTGGTATTGAGCAGAATATTTGCTGTAGTCCATCTTTTATATCAAGACAAAACAATGTACACGATAACACTTCCAATCAATTAAGATCAAAAGCCATGAGAGCCACTGCCTGGTATTGCTTCAGGGCATGTTGTTGTTGTTGTTGTTATTATTATTATTATTATTATTATTATTATTATTATTATTATTATTATTATTATTATCATTATTGAAGGCGGCGAGCTGGCAGAAACGTTAGCACGCCAGTCAAAATGCTTAGTGGCATTTCATCCGTCTGCATGTTCTGAGTTCTAATTCCGCTGAGGTCGATTTTGCCTTTCAGCCTGTCAGAGTTGATAAAATAAGTACCAGTTGAGTATCCCCCCCAAAATTCTAGGCCTTGTGCCTATAACAGAAAGGATTATTATTATTATTATTATTATTATTATTATTATTATTATTATTATTATTATTATTATTATCATCATCATCATCATCATCATCATTATCAATAATATTAATACACTAACTTTTTCTTTTTGTACGTATCTGTTGTGTGCGTCACACTTACTTCAAGGAAGTGGCAAAGCGAGAGAGAGGAGGAGAACAGAGAGGAAGTAAGAGAGAGAGAGGAGGAGGACAGAGAGAAAGTAAGAGAGAGAGAGAGTGAGAGAGAAAGGGAGAGTGAGTGTGAAAGTGAGAGAGTGAGAGAGAGAAAGAGAGAGAGAAAGAGAGAGAGGAAAAGAGACAGTGGGTGTTGATGGCATTCGTTTTGTGTTTTTAAGTGTTTCAGAGAGAAAGAGAGAGAGAATGAAAGAGAGAGAGAGAGAGAAAGAGACAGTGAGTGGTGACAGCATTCATTTTGTGTTTTTAAATGTTTCAGAGAGGACGTAAGAGAGAAAGAAACAGAGTGAGAGAGAAAGAGAGTGAAAGAGACTGAGTGGTGATGACGTTTGTTTTGTGTTTTTAAATGTTTATCACATCACAAGAGAAGTAGATACATAGATACATATACACATTGTTAAATCAAAAGCAGGAGAGAAGAGGGACACAAAGGAAATGAAAGAGAAAGAGAGAAAGTGAGAGAAACAGTAGATACTTAAATCCAAAGAAAAGTTCATACATAGATACATAGACACAGCAAATATTGGATGTCAATTTCACTTTTCATTACCACACGAGGATAAAATTAACTTACAAATGGCTGAGTACTCCACAGACATGCATAACATTAACGTAGTTCTCAGTGAGATTCAGCCTCACACAGAATATGACAAGGCTGGCCCCTTTGAATTACAGCTACAACTCGAGACATGTATATAAGAATGTATTTGTGTGTGTGTGTATAGTTTAGGTTAATTAAAACATGTTTGCAATAATAAGTGTCACGTGGTGGAAATAAACGCAATTACCAAACTTTCATTCATAAATTCATTTATTATTTCGTTCTTTTGCATTTCACTTTGTACGTTGAAGTTCTTTGAATATGTACGATGTATTTTAAGGTGAAATAGTAATTCTGTTTACATTTGTGTAACTGAAATATTTTGGTTGGATTATAGTCATTGGTGTTACATTACTTTCTATATTCTGTAACTGTCACAATATACTTTTCTAGGCCTGACATTTTTGTGGGGAGGGGGCCAGTTGATTAGATCGACCCCAATACACAACTGGTACTTAATTAATTTATCGACCCCGAAAAGACGAAAGGCAAAGTCAATCTCGGCAGAATTTGAACTCAGAACGTAAAGGCAGACGGTCATAATATACAAACATTTCTCACGGCACCAGTACACTGTTTATAGATGCTTGCCTTTTTTATGTTTCCCGTGAAATTTTCACGGGATCAGCTAGTTATTATTATTATTATTATTATTATTATTATTATTATTATTATTATTATTATTATTATTATTATTATTATTATTATTATTTGTATTGTTACAGACAGGTTCTTTTATCTATTATGTTTCTTTCGTCACTGTTATTATATTATACAATATTGATCCTGCTTTCTTTTTCCTTTTCCTTCCTTGCCATAAGGGCTTGCTACTGCACCGTCAGAACGTTGTCTACACCACATCTACATTTTTAGACTCAGGTTTATCGTAACCAAGTTTGATGTTTCCTATATTATACAGCTTGAAACTTCGCCCGAGTACAACAATAGCAAGTACAAGACTTACCCATTACCTGAGTGGTGTGTGTGTGTGTGTGTGTGTGTGTGTGTGTGTGTGTATGTATGTGTGTGTGTGTGTGTGTGTGTGTGTGTGTGTGTGTGTGTGTGTGTGTGTGTGTTTGTGTGTGTGTATCTTCGCAGTCCGTTCTAATAAGAATGCAAGCATTACACTAGGATGCGTCTTGTAATCCCTGCACCTTTATTAACTAACATCATTTCGCTCTCAGGCACAAAAAATGAACAAACAAAAATAGTTACTTTATTTAATCATGGCGTCTATGAAAATGTTTGCTGTAGTATAGCTTCAAGTGATTTCACACACAACACACACGCACGCACACAAACACGCACGCGCGCACAGACACACACACACACACACGCACGCACACAAACACGCATGCACACAAACACGCACGCGCGCACACACACACACACACAAACACGCACGCGCGCACACACACGCGCGCACACTCACACGCGCATGCACATGCATACACATACACGCACATGCACACACATACACAGTCACAAATATATATCTAATAATGATATGTGTATAAAATAATCTCTACATAAGGCGCAGACATGGCTGTGTAGTAAGAAGTTTGCGTTCACATGGTCCTGGGTTCAGTCCCACTAGGTGGCACCTTGAGCAAGTGTCTTCTACTTTAGCCTCGGATCAATCAAAGTCTTGTGAGTGGATTTGGTAAACGGAAACTGAAAGAAACCCGTCGCACACACACACACACACACACAGACACACACATATATATATATATGTATGTATGTGTGTATGTATGTATGTATGTATGTATGTATGTATGTATGTATGTATGTATGTGTATAAATGCATGTATGTATATATATATATGTGTGTGTGTATGTCGTTATCTCTCTTTCTATTCAACCTCTTCCTTCAGGTCATTTCGGCATGTAGAACCGTTAGTCCAAACACGTTTTCCTTTTTCCCTTCCGCTTTCTCTCCTCGTTCCTTTCTATCGCAGAGCAAGGTTCGAAACGTTAAACACTTTTCTGTTTCTCCTGAGCGTCAAACTGACACGATCTGTTCTTTTGCTTGTCTCTTGTTCTTTGTTCACTTGAATCTCACACACACACTTACACACACACACACACACACACACACACACACACACACACACACACACACACACACACACACACACACACACACACACACACACACACACATGTATATCTATGCGTGTGCATGTCTTCAGTGTAGCTAAGGGGGTACCATGGACGGCATTGCACTCTCACTATTCACCGGTGCACTATCAGAGTTAGAAAAAAACAGTTTACAAAATCTTTCTCCGACACATTTCTTGAAGTCTGACTAACATGTACATCGTTAAGGGAGTGCACTGGATGGCACTGCCCCCTCACTATTCAATGGTGCACCCTCAGATTTAGAAAAAACATCGTCGTCATCTTCATCTGTAACAATGTCATCATCATCATTGTCGTCGTCGTCATCCCTACCACCATCACCACCATCATCACCCCCATCCCGTCATCATCATCACCATCATCATCATCACCAGGGATTACATCTTGGATAATGTAGTCTAAAGTAAACCGTGTTTTAGAAACGTAGACACATACAGCCACTTCGGAACGCATTTAGTCTGTTAATCAGGGCTGTCTGGCGCTAAGCAATAACAACAATAAGTGAACGAATGCTCGACCTACTAGAAATAGCTGCCAGATCTCTCTAAACCACATCTTACTGTTTTAACAGGAAGAATATGCACGCTCGTCTACATCCGGACACACAATATCTAAAAACAAGACGCGGTGGTCACAGCCGGAATGCTTTTGATCATAGTTTTGCTTAGTGTATTATATTATAGAGACAAGCAACAGCAACAACAAAAATAACAGTAACAGTAACAACAACAGCAACAACAAACGGTGGCGGTGGCAGTAGTGGAAACATGTTCCTTTGTAGTATATCTGATAATGAACATAAACATTGGAATAAGTGAAGCGAAACCGGAAGAATCAATTCCTTTAATGAAATTTGAAAGCGGAAGTAGCAATGTTATATTGAAATTTAAAACCGGAAGACGTTACATTTCACTGAAATTCGATACATAACTGGAGTTATCTCCGATGACAGCTGTAGGCTTCTTCTGCTGCTTTTTGCTAAATTGACACAAGATGTCGCAGTAAGTGTAGCTTGCAGTGAGTGATTTATGTGGTTTAATTCACATGCAAAACACTTTTTTACCAAGTTGATAGACATGCTTGAAATAACAGCTAAATCTAAACTCAACTCCTTCACCCGTCTCTACTGTTTTAAATCTGGAAATATACATAGACTGTGTAGTGATATTGTTTGTTCTGGGGTATGCGAGTATTTGAAAATACCTCACCGAGTGATGACTGTGCCCTGCATAGTTATGGGTTGCTCTTTGGCAAGACATGGCACCCGTTCAGTCACCCTACAAGGAATATGACAAAATCAAGGGGACTGCAGCATAGCGGATTGTGAAGAGGCAGCGAAAGAATTCCACTAAGCCATTGATACTGAGCGGAGGAATCCAAGAAAATCAATGGTCAGGATCTCTAAACTTTATCAAGAGGGTAACTGCGAATGCATCCATAGGTGTGGCGTCCATGGTTTTATAATCAGCTAATGAAAGATTCACTATGAATCAAGCTCCCAATTCAAATTCATAATAATGGATGGAATTGGATGGCAACAGAGTCATGGGAATCTACGGAAGCAGCTACCCCAAGAAGAGGTTGTTCGTTCGTTTGATACTGAACAGAGGCTGACAGTAACAATTTCTTCAGATTATTGTCTTTATAAAAATTTCAAATGGTTGGTTTTGCGAATTCTACTGAAGCAAACAATGCCAATTAATTAGCCCTTAGTTTGTTTCAATCCCTATTGATTTTACCCTCTATTCGCCTTCGATTTACCTTTGACACGATCTCCAGTATCGCTGAGATTCGTGTAGTTGGTGCTGAACTTCAGCTCTAACAAATTGATGCAGGAAAAGCGTCTCGATGGTTAAAACAGTCAACTGGAAATAGGAGTCAAGTTTTCCTCAAATCACAGCCAATATCTTGAAAACGAAAAAGATATTTTCGATAGGATAACATACTCCTACACACACAGTAAGAAACAAGATGACCATAACCGGAACATCTTTAACCATAGGTTAGAACTGTGCTTCAGCTAAACAACCACAAGTAGATGTTATGCCATCATTATTTGAAAGCAAAAGTAGTAAATTAACAACCTTCAGAGACGATGCTGTATGGTGTTTGATATACATGTATCTGTCTATATTGTTCCAATACCATTTGCCATTCTGATTTATTTCTCTTGGTTCATTTTTGGTTAAATAATGCAAATTACCCTCACCATAACCGTTTTCCATTTTGTTTTTGTATAGGTCTTTTGGCTGAGGGACACAACGTTGGATAATCGTTGTGATGAAGGATTTTGACCCAGAAACACGTATCAATAACTGTTTTATCTGCAGACAATAAACTTGTTCCTTTTCCTTAGCGGCTTGTCACCTTTGGAGAATTTTTGGATTTGAGATTTTTTACTCCCTTTCTCAAGTAGAGCTGGATTTAGTTGCCATTTAGTAATTTATAAGACATCTTCTAGAAAGGGAGATAATTTCAATAAAGCAAGAACTTATGTTGTGTGGTATTTGATATACCTGATACCTTGGGCAAGTATTTTGCACTTTAGCCGTGCGATGACCAGTTCTTTACCGATAATGGTTTTTTTCCATACCGAACTACTTGGTAAAAATTATTAATTATTAATTTATTAATAAATTAATAATCCTTTACCCTATATCTGTAATGATTATTCATTCCCTGATACTAAACCGCAGGTTTTCTGCGGTACTGCTTGTGACACACACGGTGATTCTGAAGCATGGATATGGACTGATTCGTCTATATAAATTCGGAAATGCTGCTTCTGTTATGTGATGCGCGATGTCGCCTGGTCGAGCATACATGGTTTTTGCTAGCATTTTCGAC
>NC_142944.1:21548772-21576272 GCF_046866305.1 Octopus bimaculoides | reverse complement strand
GATGGACTTGAAACAGCAATAAAGAAGACCTGGAAAGAGCTTTCACTTAATCTACCATAGAAGTTGATTGGGAGCATGAAATCGCGAGTTTTTGAAGTAATTCAGAAAGGTGGTGGTCAATCGTACTATTGTTGATGTATTGCATGAGAATATCATTGAAACATATCTTAATTTTCCTGTTTTGCATCATTTTTGCTACATCATTCAATGGGATATTTTGTTTTCTTTTTTAATAGGAAAAATGGAAAAATAAAAGTGAATATTTACTTTATGAACGCTGTATATTAAGTCTATAAAATTGTGCATAAAGTATATAAAGTGTATATATAAAGTGTATTAAGTAATCATCATATTCCAATTTCTTTTGCTTTTCAATGAATTGAAGCTGAGCGACTATCTTTCCATAAGGCGCAACACAGGCTACGCTTTCAGGTTTTTTGGATAAAGTTTTCAGAAAAAACCCAATAGGCTTACCAATAATTCCGTGAAATATTCACGGGTCCCGCTAGTTGTTATTATTATTATTATTATTATTATTATTATTATTATTATTATTATTATTATCATCATCATCATCATCATCATCATCATCATCATCATCATTATTATTATTATTATTATTATTATTATTATTATTATTATTATTATTATTATTATTATTATTATTATTATTATTATCGCTTTAACTTTATTATTTTGCATTTCTTTAATACAGTGAATTGGCAGAATCATTAACATGCCAGATTAAATGCTTAGCAGTATGTCTTCTGGTTTTTCGTTCTGATTTCAAATTCCTGCAAAGTCTTTCATTCTTTCATGGTCGATAAAATAAGTATCAGTTGATTACTGAGTCACGGTGTAATTGATATACATCATCCCCTTAAAATTGCTAGCCTTGTGTCAACATTTTAAATCATTCTTTTACAATTCTTTACAGTGTCTGAGCATAAAAAGAAATGATAATATCGCTCTATTGTTTCATTGTTGATCCTAAGTGGTTGTGATCTGTGATATTATTAGGAATTTTGGACAGGAATTTTGTGCCACTGTTTGAATACGAGAATCAATACGGTTAAATTTTTATAAAGTTTGCTAAACTTCTGTAACGTATCGAGAATATTGGAATGGGAGGAAATGTATTTTTGTTAATTCTCTTTGAGCTGGTCTTCCAAAAACAATCTTGCCCAGACTTGTGCCTCAAAGGGTAACTTTCTAGGTGCAATCCCATGGTCATTCATGACCGAAGGGGGTCTTTACTCTTGTATCTTTTGTGGCTTTATTTTTAGCGGCAATTCTTCCGGCTTTACGTTCTGAGCTGGGCCGTCTTAAGAACATTATAAGCACCCGGGCAAATCACTGCTCTGGGGCCTATAACATTTTTTTGTTGCCAGCAAGCCACAGAACACAAAGATCAGAACTAGGACCCTATACGCGTGATACCCTTGGGTAAAGCAATTCACTGGGCTCTGTAGTATTATTTATTGACAGCAAGCCACAGCATACATAGATCAGAATTGAGGCCCCCAGTCACGTGAGGCCCCTGAGCAAATGCCCAGTATGTCTATGCCTTTAGACGACACTGGTTCTGAGTTCAAATTTTGCTGAGGTCGATTTTGCTTTTCATCGTTTCAGAGTCGATAAAATAAGTACCATTAGAGCACTGGAGAAGATATAAGCGACTATCCCCTCCCACCAAATTCTAGGCCTATAGCAGAAATAATTCATAGTATTTCTATTGTAATAAAAAAATTCTTGAAACGTTGGCAATTAATTCGGGTCTCTTGAAGCACCATATTTTTACATCAAGTAAGGGAAAAGTTATGGAAACATGTTGCCTCGATATGAAATATATTCTATTAAACTTCGTGGGTGATATTTTGTTCAGTCGCATTCCAATTAAGATTGTATGATTAAGAAACAACATTAAAATGGGAGCTTTAATTAACAATAATTTTCTCTCATCATCAAAACCGCTTCCTTTCAATTGAAAGTCAAATGTTTAGATGAGAATCTTAGAATTCTTGGAGTTACGTAGCCAAACGAAAATGGTAAACATTTTGCTTGGAGAGCAATAAAGGGAGGAATCCGCGAATTTTCCTGAATATGCTTAGCAGATGTTGCTTGGCCAGATACCAAAATGTTTGCATTTCTGAAGGAATGGTTGTTTGTTAAACATACGTTGTATGAAAGTAAAAGCCCGAGGGTCTGTTTAGGTTATTACAAGTAACAATGAACCCTTGTCTGATTAGATGTGAAACATGGATGAAGTATTTTAAATGAAGACAGATTTTAGTCCTTCATTCAGAATTACAAACGAATAAAAATACTGAGTGAGGTGAGGGAGAGGGGGCATTTAACTCTCTTAAAATGGATGGTCTGCATTTTTATAGCTGTTGATGTTGATTCTCTTGTTGTTGTTGTTGTTGCTGTTGTTGTTAATGTTGTTGTAGTTTTTGTAGATGTTGTTATTGTTGTTGTTGATGTTGTTATTGTTGCTAATGTTGTAGCAGTAGTGGTGGTGGTTATTATTGTTGTGGATTTCGATGTGGTGGTCGTTGTTATAGAAGTAGTAGTTTTTGTCTTTTTTTTGTTGTTGTTGTTGCAGATGTAGTACTAGTAGCTATTGTTGTTGTCGATGTTGCTGCTGCTGTAGTAGTAGTAGTAGTAGTAGTAGTAGTAGTAGTAGTAGTAGTAGTAGTAGTAGTAGTAGTAGTAGAAGTAGTAGTAGTAGCAGCAGATCAGCAGCAGAAGGTGGTGGTGGCGGTGGTGGCGGCGGCAGTAGTAGTAGTAGTAGTAGTAGTAGTAGTAGTAGTAGTAGTAGTAGTAGTAGTAGTAGTAGTAGCGTTGCTGTTGTCGTTGTTGTTGTTGTTTATTGTTCTTGTTATTGTTGTTATAGTTATCACTGTAGTAGTAGTAGTAGTTGTTGTTTTTATTACAGTTTAGACTAAGTTCAAAGGCTACACCTTTGTGTTACAAGTACAGCCCACCATACGACAGGCTTCCACACAGTTTCCGTCTCCTCAATTTCAAAATCTCATGACTTGGATCGAACCCAAAGAAATAGCAAAAAAAAAAAACACTCGATCATCATGGGATCGAACCTACGACATTGTGATTGCATAGCAGATTATTATGCATTCAGGCCCAAATACACTCCCAGATATATAAACACACACACACACACACACACACACATATACACACCTACACAAACAAACACACACACACACACTCATACATATGCACACAAGCATATTGGGTTGTCAGATTAAATGATTTTTTTAATTTTCCGACTTTGCATTCCATTGTCATATGTCTTAAAAGAGGTAAAATTTATCCAAATTAAAAAGAAAAACATAGGTAAAACTTGTAGAAGAAGAATAACACTACAAAAGAAAACTAAGAGAACGAAAAGGAAAGAAAGAAACACAAAAATATATTTAAAAAAGACTACAGTAAAAATACTGGAAATAACTGGAAATGCGAAGTAATTTATTTAACAATTCAATAAATACTTGCGCGTGCGCACACATGCACTTATACACTCCACACGCACGCACACACACACACACACACACATTCATATAAATACGCATTCAAAACCCTTATACTTATTTCTTTATTGCCCCAAGGGGCCAAACAGGGGACAAACAAGGGTAGACAAAGGGATTAAGTTGATTAAATCGACTCTAGTGCGTAACTGGTACTTATTTAATAGACTAGCAGAGGCACCCGGCGTTGCTCGGGAATGAAATTGTTGCTTATTGGTACTTGGAAACTTTTATGAAAATTAAAATGGGGATTAAATGAAACAAATGATTTACGTGAATATCCTCACAAGAGTAATTGAAATAAATGGCGATTGTGGAACCCCCCACGCACGCACACACGCATACATACACACACACACACACACACACACACACACACACAGAGTATTACACATCAGATGAAATGGACGTGTGTGTGTGACACAGAGAGAGAGAGTGAGAGAGAGAGGTTTGTTGTCATGTATACGTACATGCATAAATATGCATACATCTTTGTGTGTGTGCGTGCGTGTGTATGAGAGAGAGAGAGAGAGAGAAAGAGAGAGTAAATACTACATACACAACGCTCTCTCACTCTGTCTCTCTCACACACACACGCACACATACATCCAAAAATTATGGATGCATATGACAACACACCCCTTGACTCACTCACACTCTGTTTCTTACAAACACACACATACATAAATGTATACAAACATATTTACAAAGACACACGTGTGCGCGCGCACGTGTGTGTTGTGAGAGTGAGAGAGAGAGAGAGAGAGAGAGGGGTGAGAGAGAATATTGCGAAGCTAGAGAGAGAGAAGCTTTTTGCTGTTGTTACGTCAATACCGGAAGTTGACATTGAGGAACCTTTTTAAAGAAGTGAATCTTAAATATAAAGCAATATTATTTATTTTTAATAAAAAAAAATCATATGAAGAGCCTAACATTTATCCGAGGTCAAATTATTCATGCGTCACAAGTATGGAAGCATTTGGTGAAGTCGATTTCTCGTGAAAAGCGAATACACAGACATCTCTGTTTTATATATTAGAGATGAAAGGCAAAGTCAACCTTGGCAGAATTTGAACTCAGGACGTAACGGCAGGCGAAATACCGCTAAGCATTTCGCTCGGCGTGCTAACGTTTCTGCCAGATCGTCACTGGAATTAGTATCCTTTCTACTATAAACACAAGGCCTGAAAGATCCGAGGTAGGGGTCTGGTCCGTTACAACGACCCCCAGAACTTGCCTGGTACTTATTTAATCGTACCTGAAAGAAGGAAAGGGAAAGTCAACCTCAATGGATTTTGAAGTCAGAACACAAAGAGCGCAGGCGTAACAGTGTGGTAAGTAGCTTGCTTTCCAACTACACGGTTCCGGGTTCAGTCACACTGCGTGGCACCTTGGGCAAGTGTCTTCTACTATAGTCTCGAGCCGACCAAAGCCTTGTGAGTGGACTTGGTAGACGGAAACTGAAAGAAGCCCATCATATATATGTGTGTGTGATTGTGTGTGTGCTTGTGTGTGTGCTTGTGTGTGTGTGTGTGTTTCCCCCCCCCCCCCCCACACACCCAAAAATGACATCACTTGACATCCGATTATAGTGTTTACGTCCCCCTAACTTAGTGGTTCGGCAAAAGAGACCGATAGAATAAATACTAGGCTTACAAAGAATAAGTCCTGGGGTCGATTTGTTAGTCAAATGACTGAAGCAAATTTTTAGAAAAGCCGGCCGAAATGCCGCTAAGCGTTCTTCCTCCCCCCCCCCCCCCAGCTTGCTAACGATTCTGTCAGCTCGCCGCTTCAAGACCCTACTTAATAATGTTTTTTCAAATTTTTGAACAAAGCCAGCAATTTCAGAAGGGTTAAGTCGATTACATCTTGTTCAACTGGTACTTATTTTATGAATCCCGAAAAGATGAGAGGCGAAATCGACCCCGATAGCATTTGGGCTCAGAGCATATTGACAGATGAAATACCGCTGACCATTTTGTTCGGTGTGGCAACGATTCTGCCAGCTCGCCGCCTCAACGCCCTATCTAATGTTAGTACTACATTTAGAGCAATAGTTATTACGTGAAATATATAATCGTGTAATGATATCATGTTGTAATGAAATTACTGTGTAACGATATCATACTGCAATGATATTATTGTGAAACGATGTTACTGTGTAATGATATCATATTGCAACGATATCATTGTGTAATTATATTACTGTGTAATGATTTCATACTGCAATGATATCATTATGTAATGTTACCATAGGAAATGATATCATTCTGTAATGATATCATTGTGTAATGACATCATACAGTAATGATATCATTATATAATGATATTACTGTGTAACGATATCATAGTGCAATGATATAATTGTATAATGACAGTGTACAGCAATAACATTGTCTAATGATATCATTAGGTAATAACATCATAGTGTAATGATATCATATTGTAATGATACTATATTATAATGATATCATAGTGTGATCAATATATTACACACCAGAGGCGGCAAGCTTGGCAGAATCGTTTCCGGGAAAAATGCTTAACGGTATTTCGTCCGCCTTTACGTTCTGAGTTTAAATTCCTTCCAGATCGACTTTGCCTTTCATCCTTTCGGAGTCGATAAAGTAAGTACCAGTTGAGCACTGGAGTCGATGTAATCGACTTGTTCCTCCACCGGAATTACTGGCCTTGTGCCAAAATGTGAAACCACGCCGTGTGTGTGTGTGTGTGTGTGTGTGTGTGTGTGTGTGTGTGTGTTTATTTGTAACACTTAAACCGTTTCAATCTGTTGAACTTGCTCTCAATTAGTTTGACTCGAGTTCTCATCACTGGCTAGAGTCGTTTTGTATTTTTTTTTCGCTGTTTTTTTTTCTGCTGTCCCCTTTGTCTCATAATAATGTTCAGCTAATGTTACTTTTTTTCATGTTCATAAATTCTGATGATCAAATTCTGATGATCACCTTTTTCACATTGATAAACCTAATCAACATATAATACGCTATACACCACCAATATATAAATTCAATATGCTATGTATACTTGTATATAAACATATTCTACTGAATTATTCTGCTTCATATATTCTACTATGTCCTTCTGTTACGCTTTATATACAACTTACTGAGTGGTATCATCTATTTACCTTTAGTCTATTCTTGCACTGCACGCATGTAATTTTTTGATTGAAGCCGAGCAAAAATCAGAAATAATTTGAAGTTACAGATCCAGAAGAATCTGAATTCAGAAGACCTAGGTGTCTTGGTGTCTCCTTATGTTTATACTAGAAATAACTGACCTTCAGGACTTTTTGCAGTAAGTGTGAATAATAATAATAATAATAATTCTTATTAGGTACATCTGTAGCTTTTACACGGAATGTGTAAAATACGTTGTAAATACGTAGCTTTTGCATAAACTAAACCAGCTGTTCCTTGAAAACCTTTAGGAAATGTATGGAACCTGTTTGTAAGATCATGTTTTCATGTGTAAATATGCATATATTTTGGGTGTTTTGAATAAACATACATTTAAAACATTTGTGAAATTAGGCAGAGCATTTATTATAGAAATTAACATAATGTAGAATAACGAGTTAATTAATCATTGACTACAGTTTGTCATACATACTAAAAGTGATCAAACTTGTATAAATAGGTGATAAATATAATTCTCTTATGTTTCCCTGTTATTTTGGCATTTGTATTTACATCCTCATACTCTCATTAGCAACATTCATTATGTACATTTTTCAACAATACCGTCAATTTGAACAAACTGAATATTCATACACACAAACCAAATTGTAATAATCGCAAAGTTTAGTAAAACACCCACTCGTCATTATTCACGGCTCGGGTATTCTAATGATATCATAATTAACAACATTAACCCATTAAGTCCCAGAGTACTTAAATTTCTGAATATTACTTTTAAATTTTCACAGATGATTGAAAATATGTTAAAATGAAGAAATCAATTATTAAAACTCCTTTACTTCAAGTAGAAATAGAAATACATGGTGCCCTATAAATAGGACACTGGGACAATGTGATATAGCTTATTTAATGTTTTCATTTAGTATCCTATTTATAAGACAGTGGGACTTAATGGGTTAAGATGATAACAACGCTCCGCACTCGAACAGATGAACATACACTTTCAGTAGTGGAGAACAACGTTCAATTGTATAAATATCCGAGAAGACAAATCACATGTTAGGAAACCTGCTCGTCCTTTCGATAATGAATCATTAGAATCAATAACGTCTGTTAGATGATAATAACAAAGGTAATAGTCCGTGATAAATAACAGATAGCAATTGTGGCAGAAAGCTTCTATAAACACGAATGAAATAGCAATGATTTCTTTTAACAGAATTTAGCGCAACAGTAACTTTCAATTTATTTTGGAGCTGCTCCATAACATATTTTGGTGACATCATTGGCTTAGATGCGTTCTGAATCTCCTCTAGTACTATCAGTGAAGTTGCGTCTTAACACTAATGGAATTGAAGGTTATATAAGAAAGGAATTGTTGTTTTCGTTTGTGTCTTAAGGTAGTTAACAAGGATATCTGTATTACTGGACAATAAAGGACTCTTCATGCTGCAAACGCCAAGCTAATTAGAACTTGCGGAACTTTTACACGTCACTCGTGTTAATGTAAACAGGAAGACGAAACGTACATCATTCTGCAATGATAATCCATGGTTCATTGCCATCTAAGTTTTTCATATTAGCAAACCCTGAAATCATTTTCTGTAGACTATTTAATCAAATCTGTTATGCGAAATACACACTTCAAATGTAACAAAATAAGTTTGTACATCTACTGAAGAGAGACAAGAATATTTCAAGCAATAATGGTTAGATTATAATAGGCTAAATAAAGTTTGATGGATTGAAAAACGTTTTGTGGAGTACAATGGATCGAGTTAGAAACAGTATTCTATCGAAGGATAAAGAAAAACACTTACAGTAGACAAAATTCCCGAGAAAATAAGAAGAGTTAAATATGGCAAGATATTATCTTGAATTTCACCAGCCATAATGGAAAAACTTATGTGTAAATGTAGAGTGTGCGGATCTAATAATACATTGAGGAAGAATGGTAGAAATCAACTCAAATAAAATTTCAGTTTGAAACATCGTCAAGTTAACATGATGGGGCTCAGATATTTACCACGTACTCAATAACTAGAAACAACACTAAGATGATAGCAGAAAGATTAACATCTCAGATAGTTATATTTCCTTCGAAGTTTTACACGCATTTAAAAAATAATAATGCTGTATTACAAAAGCAACAAAACAGACGTTGAAGAGCCGCACAGAAATAAAGACGAATCGATAATTAACGGATACAGCATGAAAATAAAATTAAAATAGTTGCACGAATTACTTCATAGATGAATCGTAAAAAAATAACAAAAATCCCATTAGCCTCAAATACAAATAGGATTTGTATCAATATCTGCATGTTGAATCTAGGAAAAACAGAATAGGAAGCGAATATCAGAATGTTGCATTTGTAAGTACAAAGCAATTACGCAGTGGAACATGCAGAGGAATCGTGTCAGTAACCAGGTTGGGCGAACAAAATTTTGATACTAAATAAAAAAAATGTTTAAGTGAAGTTGACAGTTTTCGTGTGTTTTTTTAATGGTTAATATGTGTATTCCATACCGTAATCGTTTTAATTTCTACGTATATTCGCAGATCAAATAATTTGTAAGTCAAGTACATCTCCGAAATATGCATAATTGTTATAACCAGCAATTTTCTAGAAAAGTTTGAGCTTCACCAGTGAAGTGCCAGTTCGTTGGTTTCCTTATTTCTGTTGCTCAACAGTATCCCACTCTCTCTTTCTCATCCATTAGAATCATGTTGCACTTAACATCAGCAAAGATTTCAACCGTGTTTCGTACAAGAAGGTCCAAATTGAGTTACCCATGTATAGAATCTGATTTGTCAGACCCCCCCCCCCCACTCCACTGCAGATATGCGCTGACAGAAGCCTGTCTCATTCTCTAAACTCTGTTGTAGCCCCGAACTTCGGTGATTCCTCACAAACACACTCTTCTGAACATCGGTGAGATTTTCTGTCACACTTTGATTTGTCCACATAATTCCGTAAAGAACAAAGGGCCAGTTTTCCGGTTTTTCTACTGTGTATATTCCTCTCTGGATGGGACGCCGGTCCGTCGCGCAACATGAAATGAAGTGTTTTGCTCAAGGACACAACGCATCGCCCAGTCCAGGAATCGAAACCACAATCTTACGATCATGAGTCCAACATCCTAACCACTAAGCCATGCGCCTCCACATCTGTCACACTTTATGTGATACATATCCATTCGCATTCTGCCATCTTTGATCCCATACATGGAGACAAACTGAACTACCCATACAAGTTTAGAACTTCCTTAATTGACAGTGAGTTGAAAATATTCTTCAATTGCATCTAAGATTCTTCGTGACAACTTGGCCAAAGAAACGACCATTTTAATACAACAAAGAAACAGACTAGTACCATTATCATTCTCCTCTCCTCTCTCTCCCTCCCTCTCTCTCTCTCTTTCTCTCTTTCTCTGTCTGTCTGCCTGTCTCTGTCTGTCTCTGTCTCTCTCTTTCTCTGTGTCTGTCTCTGTCTTTGTCGCTATCTCTCTCTCTATCTTTCTCTGTCTGTCTGTCTGTCTCTCTCTCTCTCTCTCTCTCTCTCTCTCTCTGTTTCTCTATATCTGTGTGTATGTGTTCCTCTCTCTCTCTCTCTCTCTCTCTCTCTCTCTCTCTCTCTGTCTATCTGTGTCTCTCTCTCTCTCTCTGTTTCTCTATGTCTGTGTGTATGTGTTCCTCTCTCTCTGTCTGTCTGTCTGTCTATCTGTGTGTGTGTGTCTCTCTCTCTCTCTCTCTCTCTCTCTCTCTCTCTCTCTCTCTCTCTCTCTCGCTCTCTCTTTCTCTATGTCTGTGTATGTATGTGTTCCTCTCTCTCTCTTTCTCTTTCTGTCTGTCTGCCTCTCTCTGTCTCTGTCTGTCTGTCTCTGTCTGTCTGTCTCTGTCTGTCTGTCTCTGTCTGTCTGTCTCTGTCTGTCTCTTTCTCTGTGTGTCTGTCTCTGTCTTTGTCACTCTCTCTCTCTCTTTCTCTGTCTGTCTGTCTATCTGTGTCTGTCTGTCTATCTGTGTTTGTCTGTCTGTCTGTCTGTCTCTGTCTCTCTCTCTCTCTCTCTCTCTCTCTCTCTCTCCCTTTCTCTATGTCTCTGTGTGTATATGTTCCTCTCTCTCTCTCTCTCTTTCTCTATGAATGTGTGTGTATGTGTTCCTCTTTCTCTCTCTCTCTTTTTCGCTCAAAACAATACAGTACTCAATACACACAATACAATACTGGTTTTAAATGTTGGCACAAGGCCAGCAATTTTGAGGAGAGGGAATAAGTCGCTTACACCGACCCCAGTGCTCAACTGATACTTACTTTATCGACCCCGAAAGGATGAACAGCAAAATCAACCTCAGCAGAATTTGAACTCAGAACGTAAAGACGAACGAAATACTGGTAAGCATTTCCTCCGGCATGCTAACGACTCTGCCAGCTCACCACCATAACAGTAATAATCCGCTCTACTATAAGCACAAGGTCTGAAATTTGGGGGAGGGGCTAGTCGATTACATCAACCGCAAGTGCTCAACTGATAATTATTTTATTGACCACGAAGGGATGAAAGGTAACGTCGACCGCAGCGGAATTTGAAGTCAGAACGTAGTGACAGGCAAAATACCGCCAATCATTTCGGCCGCGTGCTAACGATTCTGCCAGCTCGCCGCTTTAATAATAATAATAATAATAATAATAATAATAATAATAATAATAATAATAATAATAATAATAATAATAATAATAATAATGATGAATAGCGTCAGCCCTGACAGCGGCTGGACGTGTTCTTCACTGCTCTGACCAGTCAACAGCCAAAGACACAGAAACACAAATACAAAAATACACGAAACAGTGAAAGCTTGCTCGATGAGAGACATACAGATAGTTTAGAAGAAGACAAAAAAACTAATGGTGACATGACAGATAGACAAAAGGCAATCTACGACAGAATAAAGGCAAGACTTCAGGAGAACGATAACGACTGTATTTGCGGCTTTAAAAAGGTGGAAATTGAACCAAGAAACGAAAAACGTGAATGAAATTCTGAAATACATCAGAACAAAAAAAAAAAAAAACATCACAGAAACAAATAATTTGATCAAGGCAGCAAGTATTGTTGTAGCAGAAAATGTGGGTGTTGATGTCAAGAAAAAGAAACATAATGGGAGTGACAAAAGAAAAGATCCATGGTGGAAAAGAAGAATCCAGGCAGGGTTAGACATGCTCTCAAAGGAAATCTCTGTGTTAAACCGAAAAGAGAAAGGGGAGCTTAAAAGCGAACAAAAATACAGGGCGCTGAAAAGGAAGTATAATATTGAAAGAAAGGGCCTGAAAGTGGTTATGGAGGAACTGAAACAGCGCCTCGTTTCAAAAAAAGCAAAGATGATAAGATACGACCAAAGAATGAAGGGATACCAGCAGAACAGGTTATTCAGAGTAGATCAGAAGAGATTCTATAAAGAAATAAATGGAGAGTGTACAGATGAAAAGTTGATAACAGATAACGTCGAAAGTCAAAGGTTTTGGAGTAACATCTGGAGCAAAGACAAGGAGCACAAGAAGGATGCTGAATGGTTGCAAGAACTGAAACAAACAGTAGTCTGTCCAAAACAGGCAGAACTAGTTATTTCAGTTCGGGAAATCAGCAAAAAAATGAGCAACTGGAAGGCCCCGGGATCAGATGGAGTTCAAGGCTACTGGATCAAAAAATTTGGGGAATGTCATACACAAATAGCTGCGCAACTCAACACCTTGTTAAATGGTGACCAAAGAACACCAGAGTGGTTGACATTGGGTAGGACAGTGCTGTGCTTGAAAAACATCAAAAAAGGTAATACGGTAGACAATTACAAGCCGATATCCTGCTTGCCACTTATATGGAAATTATTGACTCCTGGTAGACAAAACTGTACTTAGAGATTACAAGAGGAGGAAAACTGACTTAGCCATGTCATGGATCGTTTATCGTAAGGCGTACGATATAATCCCACATTCTTGGATTATAGAATGTATGAATCTATTTGATATTGCATCGAATGTTGAGCGCTTGTTTGGAAAAAGTATGGCGAAGTGGAGGACGGAACTGACAGCATATGGAAGAAGTTTAGGGACAATAGAAATCAGGAGAGATAGATAGATAGATAGATAGATAGATAGATAGATAGATAGATAGATAGATGGATGGATGGATGGATGGATGGATGGATAGATAGATAGATAGATAGATAGATAGATAGATAGATAGATAGATAGATAGATAGATAGATAGATAGATGGATGGATGAATGGATGGATGGATAGATAGATACACTCACACACATTTTTTGACTTCTCGAAAAAAAATCCCAACAGAATGCAATTCTTAAAATGAAGTAGAAGCGGTAGTAATAATCCAAGGTGAATGTTTCTTATTGAGGCACCAGTCTAAATATTTAAGTTAAGCCGTCATACACAGCTTTTATCCATCGCTTACAACCTACCTGAGTTTTTAAACACATCTAGATGCATAAGGTCGCATTTCAACAAACATAAGCAAACACAACTCAATTACAGCTAAGTGCATATCTTTATACTTCTTACACATATACTCACGTATCTTCAATTATATACACATATGCATATGTATGTATATTTATATATATCTCTTTCTCCCTCTCTCTCTCTCTCTCTCTCTCTCTCTCTCTCTCTCTCTCTCTCTATATATATATATATATATATATATATATATATATATATATATATATATATATATATAGAGAGAGAGAGAGAGAGAGAGAGAGAGAGAGAGATAGACAGATAGATAGATAGATGCACATACACACATGTATATACATATATACATACACGTGTATATAATATATACATGATCTGTACATATATATAAAACGAGTACACACACAGACACACACACACACACACATACACATATATCCGCTTACATGCACGTGTCATAAATATACGAAAACATATATGCGTGTACCTGCCTGTATGCGTGTATGTATGCATGTGTGTGTGTGTGTGTTTGTGTGTGTGTGTGTGTGTGCAGGTATGGATTTGTGTATTTATGTTTGTGTGTGTGTTGTGTGCATCGTGCGTGTGTATATGTGTGTGTATATGTGTGTGTATATATGTGTGTGCATGTTTGCATTATCCTTAGAGGTTTATATGGCCATGTTTTAGCATGTTAATGTATATGGTTGCATGCGTCTGGTGTGTGCGTGCGTGTCAGTGTGTGTGTGTGTGTGTGTGTGTGTGTGTTTGTATGTGTTTGTATGTGTGTGTGTATGCGTGTGTGTGAGAGTGCGCGCGCGCGCGTATGTTCTAAATTAAACACGATTGTATTTTTCCCTATCAAACCACACATTATCTAAGGCGATACGCGCTCATTTTGAGAGTATTTACCATCAACAAGGATAAGTGAAAGCCTGCTAAATGCTGTATTAGATGCAAATACTCTACTTTGGAGCAGATACAATTGTTTACAAACCAACCGGAATGTTGAAAGCTGTTTCTTTTAGAGACGAAGATTGCAACAATTTATTTACAGTCAGCTAAACCAAAAATCGCAGCTGGAGGATTACAGGAAGTGTTAATGTTAATGCTCTAAGGCAGCGTTTATCAAACATTTTACCATCATCGCAACCCATTTTGGTAAATCAATAATGCTAAACGAATCCCGCCAGATTTTTTTTTTTTTTTTTGTTGCTAAATATCTAAATAAAAGCATTTCCCCCCAAGAAATTATATTCCTGTAGAGATTGTTTAACTTTTATACTTGTCTTGTGGGTATATTCTTCGTTTTGTGGATTTTTTTTTTCTTTTCAGCAAAGTTGCGTTGTAACTCTAATGTTGCTTATAGATTATAGTATAATATATTATGCTTTAGTAGAAGACACTTGTTTCGGTCATTAAACTGTGGCGATGCTGGAGCATCGCCTTGAAGAATTTTAGTCGAGCAAATCAACCCCAGTACTTATTTAAAAAAAAAAATGCCAGGTACTTTTTCTATTGATCTCTTTTGCCAAACCACCGTGTTACGGGGACATAATCACACCAACACTGATTTGTATGCGGTGGTGGGGAACAAACACAGACACAGACACGCGCGCATACACACACACACACACACACGCTCGTGCACAACCAGCTTCTCTCAATTTCCGTTTGCCAAATCCACTCACAAACTTTGATCGGACTGTGGCTATAGTAGAAGATATCTACCTAAGGAAGCGAGCAGTGGGACTGAACCCAAGGTCACATGCAAGCTTCTTAACCACTTGCATTAACCAGAGTACTCGACAACACTTTTGTATGGAGAGACAGATAAGATGTTTACACTCGAGGTTGAGAATTACTCTGATTAACGCAAATATTCCTGAAACCCAGAATCCTCTGTGGAGAATGCTTGTGTCGTATTGAGCAAGTAGTTATATAATAACTATCTAACGTCTTATGGATTAAAAGAAGTCCCCTTCGGTCATGAATGACAATGGGATTGCACTTAGTAAGTTACTCTCCGAGACACAAATCCGGGAAAGGTTGTTTATGGAAGACCAGCAATCACCCATGCATACCAGCCTCCCCTCCCTCATGCCACCGATATTATCCAAGGGAAAGGCAAAGGGGCGGATACAGCTTAGCACCAGTGACGTTGCAACTCATTTCTACAGCTAAGAGAACTGGAGCAACGTGAAATAAAGTGTCTTGCTGAAGAACACAACACACAGCCCAGTCTGGGAATAGAACTCACCACCTCATGATTGTGAACTCGATGTTCTAACCACTAAGCCACGCGCCTATGAATTATTGACATGTAATATGTAGTGAGAAACGCAAGGGACAGTTGAACAGTAGAAGGTCTTCAGAAAAAGAACGACCTCTTCCCTCAACACTCATGAAAGTATTTCGACCATTAACTCCTTGCACTCTAAGGGGAACGGGCTACATCCAGGTTATAACTCCTGGTTACTCCTCTGCTACCACATTCTGTGCTACTGTCTGCATAGCAACCATCCTGTTTGGCCAGAGTGCACCAATTCCAGAGTACCTTGGGTATTGTAACCATTGACCGTAGGATAAATTATGCCTATTAAAATTCACTTTTATTCCTCTTTGTCCAGATCCAGTGGAAATTTTCCCAGCTGCTTCTGCCATTGCCTTAAGCGCTCCGGTTCCTTTTTTTCTTCTCAGAAACCGAGAGCCGTTTCATAAGATCACTAGTAGATTTTCCCACAAACCCTCTTACACGCTCATTTATGGCGCGGACTTTGGTTTTGGAACTCATATTCTCCTAATCTAATGGCTAAAACTATTTTGGATAATTAACACATAACATATTGTAAATACTGTCGGAAATTTTTACTCTTATCTTTTTTTTTCTTTTCTTTTCTTGTAATCTATGTACTGAGATCCAATGTCTTCTCTGATCAACATTTGGTCTGGAAACTCCTCACTCGTTTCATGAATGTGCTCCATCGGTTTTGCCGTTTTTTGGCGGTGTCTTAAGAAAGGGCCTGACGTTCAGTTCATTCGGAGAGTAGATGGGCTTCCTCACACTTTGCAGGGGATCTATTTTTACTCACTGGAGAAGTGTTCTTCTTCATTAGGAATGGTCCCTTATTTTTCACAAAAGATGGATTCTGCTTTACCGGAAAGGATCTCATCTTCAAGCGAGATGTTTTTTTCTCGTGCTTTTTGACAGTTTTATTTATTTATATTTTGCCCTTTATTTTTCTCCTTCTTCGACGATTTCGTTGTTCTCCCTCGGCATCCCCGCCCCTATTGGTCTTTAACCTCACTACTAAATGGAGTGTTAATGTTGCGTGTAGAGCTTTACTCGTAGTTCACTTCCCGTTCTTGTTGCTGTTGTTGTTATTGTAGTAACTCTATTTTTCTATCTTATCTTTAATATTGTCGCTGGTCGTGGTTTGAAGAGGGAATCCTTGGGTCTCTTGATTAACTCCTGAAAATGAAATCGAGGTTGTTATTTTTTTTTCAGACGATTCCAGAGTTGTACCCACTATCATTTCAGGCTGTGGTGCATTCTTACGAACAGAAGTTCTCGGAATTCGTTACCGTTTTGTTTTTCTTCTCTAAGCCTTGTGAGCAGAAAACCTTTAAACGGTTTTCACTCTTCTGTTTGAAAATTAAGGGTGTCTGCCCTCGATGGTCTGTCTTAAGTTTTCCCTAGCACCCACTGCATAACTCTGGGACCATTTCTTACTTTTCCCGGGACACAAGAGATTATAAGTCTACGTTGGCCTCATTCATCGACTCCATATCATTTAATGTAATGTCAACCCTAACAAACAATCAACAATGCATTAAGAAAGCGACCACGAGTCAGCGAGTGATGTCCGTGATGGTAGCCGTAGCATTTTATTGTTTCGAATATTGTGGGAGAAGTTTACGAGCAGGTATCGTAATATGATGAAAGCTTGACAGAAGAGGTAATTGCTTGTTTTCAGCTCTTTCAGTCGCGTCCACCACATAAATGGATCATCTGACTAATTAATGATGTCCCCTCCAAAGAAAGCAGAAGAGTAAATGCTCCATTCTGGCCAGTCATGAAGCGGGACAAGGCACGACAATCAGGTGGTATTAGATAATAGGTGCGTTATTAGCATTATTCACTTCCGCCCAGCCTTTCAGGGATAATTTTCCTCTCAGTCCATTTCTGGAAGAGACTAGCAACCTGTTCATCACCTCTTTCCAATCCTTGTCCACCTGATGGTCTGGACCAAACCAAATCCCAAGCAAGTTAGCCAGTCCGTCTGTGCAGTGCTTCATGTTGGACGACGCAGATCTGCCTCTTCAGGTGTCGAGCTGCAGGCCCACCGACTTCTGGGGAATTTTTTATTCCTGTTACCGCCTCGTAATTTCTCAGAGTAGTGCTGATCACCTCGATGTGTTCGTGACCGACATAATCCGCATATGCAACCACAGATATTCCACATCCTAGATCTCACAGGATGGTCCTCAAATGCTTCAATTTGTGCAGTAGAGGATTCTAGAATCAGTACAGAAGTGGAGAGAGGGGACATCCTTGATCGATCGAGTGCATGATACTAAGCGGATCCGACAAGTGACCATTTACTCTATCCACCGAGCAAATATTGTACATTGCAGCGATTCACTTTCTGAAGACGCGTCCGAAACTAGCCACCTTGAAGACAGCCACCTTGAAGACAGCCACCAAGTACTGATACCCAAATTTTTTTCCACACGGGTTTATACCACCGATTCCAAGCGTCGCGTTTTAATCGACACACACAGCGACAGGAGATCGTCTTTCGGATAGTTACTGCCAAGATTTCAGCTGGGATGGCAAGTTGTGCTCTCCCTTCACAAGTTATTTCGCTTCTTACAGACGTTTTTCATTATCGCTCAGTGAGGATGCGAAAATTTGCATAGATTTTGCTGCCGTCCCAACAAACAATTTCCTACTTATATAGTTGACGTCACCACTTTTTTTTTTCACAACCGTCGGAGTGTGGAGAGCTTCTCACGAGCGCAGGTTCGTGAGATGGTTGTGATCTGTAAACAGTTTTGAGTAGAAACCGGAAAGACAAGTATGAACACGCAATACACATGTGTACACTGAATTCGTAAAACGGAAGAGAATAAAAGCGCAATGCGCTTTTTAGAACGGAAGAGAAGAATAAAAACGTAATACGCATGTCAAACAAGTTATATAATGGTCTGCATAACACGTCTGATACCACTTTCACGTAGCTTTGCTGTAATTTTCTTGTTGTCGACTTTGTTTTCTATATTGTTCTTGTCGTTGATGTTGCTGATGTTCATGCAATTGTTGTTTTTTTTTTATCGCTGCTGTTATGCTTTTGCTACTCTTGCTGTTCTTGCTGCTACTGTTGTTGCTGCTGCTGCTGCTGCTGTCGCTGCCGTCGTTGCTGTTGCAACTGCCGCAGCTGCAGCTCTTGTCGTATGCTGTTATACAATTTGGACTTTGAACTGTGATGAAAGAAGGTATTTTCCCCCTTTCCTTTATAAAAATAGAAATCTGTCTTCGCCAGCATTGGTGTTACTTATGTGGCTGTTGTTAATATTGTTGTACTTGTTGAACCTCCTCTCTCCGATGAATTGGTAGCGGTATGAGCCCTTCCTGCTATCTCTTCATTTAAATAGTTCAGGGGCGTTAATTTCGAACAAAAGAAAGATGAAAGCGAAAACAATTTTTTTGCATCAAATGTGCACTTTAGGGCACAAGTTGGTGGTCCATCTTTTCACCCGGTGAAGCAGGGCTACTTAATACCTACTGAAGATAAAATATCTACAATAAACATCTTTTTCCAAAAAAAAAAAACAAAAAGAAAAAAATTGACAAACATTCGGAGCCAAGTTAGAAAATAATAGACCAGATATTACAATCACTGGAAAGGAAAAGTGAAGTCGCTTACCATTATTATTATTATTATTATTATTATTATTATTATTATTATTATTATTATTATTATTATTATTATTATTATTATTATTATTATTATTATTATTGTTGTTATTATTATTATTATTATTATTATTATATAACAGCTCTGCCAGCCTTAACCTTTTTGATACCAACTAGCCTGAGATCACCCCAGGTTCAATGATACAAATTTTGTATTTTTAAGTAATTTAAGTTAAAACCTTCTCTCACAATACGGTGTTAATTTAACGTTCCAAATCCCAGCTTAATAACGACAAAACTAATTTACTAAATTCTTCATTATTTTCAAAATTTATTGAAACTAAAGTAGTGTACATCAAGAGAAATTTGGTAACGAAAAGGTTAATAGAAATCGACAATAACGACGAGATATCAATAAGAAAGACTTCGCAATATGGCAGACGACGATAAAATGTAATTCGGGAACGAGTAGTTAAAACATCGGAGAGGGCGATAGTCAGGGGAGATCATGTAGTTATATTACATAAACGATTTTGATTTTCACTGAGAGAATCCAGTACATTTCTCGAATATTCATTACAAATTCAACATTTGTCTGACGATTCAAAGTGTAATGTACACCCATTTTGAAATTTCTTCAGAGGATGATTCGATGCTGGTGTCAATTGGGTCTTAACATATGTTGACAAGTTCAAAATTAGATTTATCCAAATAAATCTGTGATAATAAAAAAAAAAATGAAAAGGTAAAAGAAAAAAAGGAGATAATTGATGTTTCTTGGAAACCATATTATCTTAGAGGTTACGTATTTAACCTATCAGTACAAACTGAATACTCGTATACGAACACACATGCGCGCGCGTGCACGCACGCACGAACGCACTTACACATGCATTTTTAATCTGTTGAGAGAGAATAAAAGAACATTAAGAGATATATATATATATATATATATATATATATATATATATATATATATATATATATATATATATATATATATATATATATATATATATATATAAGATTGTACGTGCGTTTGTATGCTTGTGTGTATGTATGTGTGTATGTATGTATGTGTGTATATGCATTATGTGTATGTAATATGCCTATGTGGGAGTAAAGAAACATACAATTTTACACGAGAACGTGTAGATATCCACACGCATTCTACACAACCTTATGTAAGTGTGTAGAGGTGATTAAACGAGACTCTAAAGAGGGTTGTTATACTCTGCTGTATTTTTATCAATTTATAATTTTACACCAGTTTCTTTCCTTCTGTTCTCTCCCCATCCCGTTAAAACTATTTATTTTCCGCCTTTCTTCTCCTTCTCCTCCTCCTCCTCCTTCTTCTTCTTCTTCTTTTTCTTCTTCTTCTTCTTCTTCTTCTTCTTCTTCTTCTTCTTCTTCTTCTTCTTCTTTTTCTTCTTTTCCCTTTCCTTCTTTTTTCGTTCTCTTCTTCTTCTTTTCTCTTTCTTCTTCTTTTCTCTTTCCTTCTTCTTCTTTCTTCTTTCTTCGTTCTCTTCTTTCGTTCTATCTTGCTTCGTAAATTTCAACCTCCCAAACACACAGTTTATCCTCTTACTGCTACTACAACTAACCCTCACCCTTTCTTCCTCCATTTCGTCTGACACATAATCTCAGCGTTTTTATCTATTATATACACACACACACACACACACACACACACACACACACACACACACACACACACACACACACGCATACATTTCTCCCTCGCCTCTCTTCTACTCTGCCGATTTGAAAGTATCAAATTTAATTATCCTTTCATTTAGAAGTGCCGTGAAGCAATTTTGAAGCTGTGTACTGCATGCTTAGTATCCCCCACAAAGCGCCCAAAGCTAAACAAACAGCCTCCGATAATTAGCAAACTCCAGCAGCTTTTGAACCTTCGTAAGTTTTTGAAACCAGCCTTGATGATAAACTGTCTGCAAACAAACTTATACAAGTAACTAGTGAGCTCAGTTCATAAAATGAAACGAGTTGAGAGAAAACTGAAAGCAAGGGGAGGGAAATCAATCGTTGTTATGAAGAAACAGATCCAACTGGGTAAGAGTTTTGAGAGTTTACTAGAAAAACATAGCTCAAGATGGAAGGCCAAAATTGCCAGTTTCACCGCCAAGCAGTCGAAGTTTTTGTGTCTTTATAGGCCAGATCCATAAATGGAGTAAATGTATACGATTCATGGTTATTGAAAAGAAAATGATATCGAAGAAGTCCACAATTCCGCCGAGGTCGACTTTGCTTTTCATCCATAGACGCAGAAGTGGCTGTGTGGTAAGTAGCTTGCTTACCAACCACATGGTTCTGGGTTCATTCCCACTGCGTGGCACCTAGGACAAGTGTCTTCTACTATAGCCTCGGACCGACCCCTTGTGAGTGGATTTGGTAGAAGGAAACTGAAAGAAGCCCGTTCGTATATATGTGTGTGTGTGTGTGTGTGTGTGTGTGTGTGTGTGTGTGTGTGTGTTTGTGTTTGTCCCCCCGCTCCAACATCGCTTGACAACCGATGCTGGTGTGTCAACGTTTCCGTAACTTAGTGATTCGGCAAAAGACACCGATAGAATAAGTACTAGGCTTCCAAAAGAATAAGTCCCGGGGTCGATTTGCTCGACTAAAGGCGATGCTCCAGCATGGCCGCAGTCAAATGACTGAAACAAGTAAAAGAGTAAAAAAAAAGTAATAGTTTGTTGATCAAAATATCTCTTTTTTTATCTTTTACTAGCTTCTGTCATTAGATTGCGGCCATGCTGTGACATCGCTTAAGAAGGTTTTGTCCAAGGCTTCTCAACCATTTATTTTTTTTTCTTTTACTTATGGACCCCTTTGATCCCTATTTTACTCAGATGGACCCTCCTAGCCATTCGATGTTGAAAAAAAATCCTATTAAAGTTTTATAATTAAATATCATTAGGAATAGACTTTTAAAAATTGCTAAAAATATTTCGGATATTGTTAAAGTATTAGCAATTTTTTGTACATTACTTTTAACCACAACACTCTTACATTATCCACTCCTACCCACCCAGCTAAGGGTCATAAGGACCCTAGTTGAAAAACACTGGTTTAGTTCGACATATCAATCTCGCTGTTTGTTTATTGTTTTTTTAAAGTTTTTAAAAAAAATTTCATTGGTCTCTTCGGTCGAACTACTAAGCTACGGTAACGTAAATGAACCAACACCTGTTGTCAAGCGATGGTGGGGGACAAACTGAAACACACGAACACACGCATGCAAACACACACACATGTGTGTGTGTTTGCATGTGTTTGCTGTTTGTTGTTGGCAGACAGTTTATCATCATATAAGGCGAGCGAGCTGGCAGAAACGTTAGCAGGCCGGGCGAAATGCTTAGCGGTATTTCGTCTGCCGCTACGTTCTGCGTTCTAATTCCGCCGAGGTCGACTTTGCCTTTCATCCTTTCGGGGTCGATTAAATAAGTACCAGTTACGCACTGGGGTCGATACAATCGACTTAATCCCTTTGTTTGTCCTTGTTTGTCCCCTCTGTGTGTAGCCCTCTGTGTGTAGCCCTCTGTGTGCAGTATCTTTGCAATTTCGGCTGGTTATACTCGAGATTGCCACAAGGAAAAACTAAGCTAAGAGCTCTAGATTCCTTGGAAGAAAGCAGCGAATGTATACGAAAACAAAGACGGAAAAAAACAACAGAAAAATGGTACACAAATACAAATCACAAATAACAGGACATTAACAACAGGTGTCTTTCGACTAAGGACAAATTAAATTAAGCTGGCGTGTGTAGAAGTGAAGCCTAACGGCAGTGACATAAGAGATGACAGGCATGGGAAGGAAAATAGATGTTGCACGGATGGTAATCGAACCAAGAAAGAAAGGTCAGGCTTGGCCGAACAATGGTCACATGGAGAGAACGGGAAGAGAGGTAGATGCAGAGTGATAGAAGAATAGGGAGGGACAAGAAAAAAAAGAAAAGGGACAGAGTGAAGTGACAGAGTGAAGCTTCTTACCACACAGCCACGCCTGCGCCTATATATCTATATTATAATGGAGAAAGCTACTTATTAATTAGGTATGTAACAGTTACTAAAAGAAAGCAATGATTAAAGATTTGATTGTCTGGAAATTTTTTTATAAATTCATGTTCCAAGAAATCTCCTGTAATTTCGACTCTTTAAGTTCATTGAATATTGAACCACAAGTTTTTCACAAGTTTAAATATTCGTCTCATTCACTGTGGAGCAGATTGCAATGTTTAATAAACAATATTATTCATTTGCATCAGTCTCTCATTCTCTCTCGCCTCTATTTTCATTAATGATAATTTAATATATATTCATTTAAATATTTTCATATCAAGTATTAATTCGCTATTTGGAAAACCCACAGTATATTCTATATACGTAATGTAAAACAATTATTTATTGAATGAATGCTTTTAGACAAAATAGCTGTATAACATTGAGGCACAATTTCAAGAATAATATCAGTTTCCGGAGTTTGTCAAATGAATATGTTTGATAAAATGAAAATTTTTTTAATATACCAGTATAATTTTAATTTAATTTTTTTTATTTTCATTTATTTATTTTTATTTAGAAGTGATTTTCTTAGTATGGCTGTTTGGAACGCTATAAGCCTTACAATAATAACTATTTGATCGCTGCTATTTCTAGCACGCTAAACGTAGCTGGGTTACCTTGAAATTTGTTTAAATTAGAGACATATTACTTTATCTAAAGTGTACAATGCCTATGTATGTATGTATGTATGTATGTATGTATGTATGTATGTGTGTATGCATGTATGCATGCATGTATGTATGTACGTATGCATGCATGCATGCATGTATGTATGTGTGTATGTAAGTATGTATGTTTGTATGTATGTTTGTTTGTATGCATGTATGTATATTTGTATGCATGTATGTATGCATGTATGTAAGTATTGTATGTTTGTATGTATGTATATTTGTATGTATTGTGAATAAAATCCGGTAAATGGAAATTGTAAAGAAGCCCGTTAGAGGGACTGTGTTCTTTTTATTTGGCAGCAGACTAAGGCGGCGAGCTGGCAGAATCGTTAGCAAGTCGGGCAAAATATTTAGCGGCATTTCGTCCGTCTTTATGTTCTGAATTCAAATTACTCCGAGGTCACTTTTGCTTTTCATCCTTTCGGAATCGATAAAATAACTATCAGTTGCTCCCCGGGATTGATGTAATCCACTTACTCCTTCTCCGAAATTGCTGGCCTTGTGCCAAAATTTAAAACCGTTATTTGATAGCAGACTTAATTAGTTACCTTGTTTAACACCCCCATTATCTCTGAGTACCTTCAGAAGAGTTTACTCTACTGTAAGTACATGGAGTAAGCTTCTGGTCAAAGGATCCCTCTTTTTTTTCCCTTTCAACTAGTCCGGAGAATCTGGATGGTAGTTATAGACTTTGAATATCTTTTCTTCTTAACATGGTATTATCATAATAACATCACTGTAATATCATTGTAACATTACTCTGGTATTTCAGGTTTTTTTTTTTTTTGTTTCTTTTGAGATACTTGTTCCTTACTTTAATGTTTCCAGTTGATATATCAGTGATATCTTCAGGAACTAAAATGTCCCGGTGGAAAGACAAACTGTTTTAAAAAATGAAAGTGAAAATTACTTTTGAATTTGATTTAAACTTTACAAGGCTTGTATGAAGTCTTTAAAGACTTACCAAGTAATTCCTGACAAGAATGAAGATTTGTTTGGAGTAACTTTAGAGTTGCTCGGAAGTTCCTCACGCAAATAAAAGATAGAATTACCTGGAAATTCTCTACACTGGTAAAGGTTTGTCTCACATACTTTAGAACCACGGAGGAACTCATTGAATATAATTGGCGCTATAAACCGTATATTGACTTCGCCGATAGTTTTTATGATCTTAGAAAGACGTTCGTTTCATTCAGCATCAGCGATTACAGTATCAGATATTAAGTACTTAAGAAGATAAAATTGAAACTGTTGCCAGAATCCAGGATAAAATCAGAGAGCTGCCAAAATATAGGTTCACTTATCTATTATATTCTGCTCATTTAAACTTTTAGATTCATTCTTATCTCAACATAGCACTGGCACAATACGTTACAATAAAAATAATAGTAATAATAGCAATATTTCTACCAAATTATAATTATAATTATTAGTATTATTATTGTTGTTGTTGTTGGTGGTATCCATATCGCAAATTGATCTGCCGTCATTTTTACAAGCTAAGCGGCGAGTCATAACTAATTATTATTATTATTATTATTATTATTATTACTATTATTATTATTATTATTATTATCTGATTAAAACTCTCAGCTTATTTTGCTGGATATGATGAAACGTGTCAGCCGTCCACAGCCAACAGATTAAGGTGACTCTTGTTTACTGGTTGTTGTTGTTATCATTATTATTATTATTATTATTATTATTATTATTATTATTATTATTATTATTATTATTATTATTATTAGAGTTTTGTAGTTCGCTTGAAGCATTGTGTATTGTTTGTAAAGAATAAAAAGTTTTGAATGGTACAACAATGCACTATAATACAAAAAAATGGACTATATACCTGTTGTGATTTAGTCATCCATAGACCGATGATATTTCGGAATACAATTCCTTCTTCAGATATTCTTAGATGGAGTTTTTGTTTTAAGAGTTCACATCTTTTGTATTCCATATTTTAATTTCCAGCTTTTTATATCTACTAAGTTTGTCAAATTCCTTTACAGATATATTTTTATCAGTGGGAACTCCTACATTTATTAGTCTGCGAGTATTTTCTTTCCTGTCATTAATAATTAATTATATCTGGTCGATCATTCTGGATCATTTTGTCAGTGTTGGCTGGAAAATCCCAGAGGATAGTGACATTTTTACCTTCAACAACTGGCTCAGGATTATGTTTATACCAGTAAAAAGGAGCGCTGATTTTGTAATGTTTACATATTTTCCAATGTAAATACTATCCAACCCTATCGTGATGTATTTGTATTCATTTGGTGTCAGCACAGGACATCTCGAAACCAGATGGTTTATTGTTTCGTCAAATGCGGAATCTGCATTTAGTCAGCACCGTTCTGGAAAACGTTAGCCTGGTAATTTCTAGAAAGCAAGCTTTGATCTTGTGCTGTCAGTGTGAAGCCGTCAGTCTCTGCTTTCAGTCCCGAACTTTTCAACCACTGTTGGGTGATTGCTTAGTCTACATCAGCATTTTGGCTTCGGAGAATGTATTGTCCATGCAGGGGCTTCTGGCTCCACCGTTTCTCAATGTGTTTCTACCCGTTCTTTTTTTGCAGTCTACTTTATTCGTTTTGCTTGCTTGGTAGCAATGGTTTCAGGGTTAATGCCAAGTTCCCTTTCGAATTTATAAGCTTCTTTAGCAATAGAGTGTGACTTTTTTCTGCTTTCATGTTCGCGCCCTAGTCGTAGCATCCAGTCCTCTGTACTAGATAGGTACCTGTTCATAGCACAGTTCTAATTGCATCATTCCTCTTCCCCCACTGCTTCTAGGTAGGTACAGACGGTCTACGTCTGCCTTAGGGTGGTGCATGTTCTTGGATGTCAATAATTTTCTTATCTTCCTGTCCAGGCGTTAGAGTTCCGTAGGATTCTAGTTAATGATATTAAAACTGTACTGGACTACTGGAAGTGTCAGGGTACTAATGGCTTCGATGCGGTGTTTAGAGTTGAGTTCAGTCTTCAGCACAATCCTTATTCTCCTATAGTATTCCTTTCCTATTTTCCCTTCATAGTTGCATATATAACAGTGGTTCCTAACCTTTTCACTACCATGGACCCCAGGATATTGAAAGGTATGTCAGCTTAACATGTTCACGAAGCCCCAGCATTACCTTTGCGGACCACAGGTCGGAAACCACTGATGTATACCACTTGCTTCAATTATTCCGAGGTATTTGTAATTTTCTTGTGGGTCAGTTCCTTGACGGTAGTGTTGATGTCTAATTTAATGATACTGCAGGGACACAATTATCATAAAGAAAATAATTTTCGGTTAATAAAATTTCAACGAATTTATACAGGCATGGCTGTGTGGTTAAGAAGCTCTCTTTGCAACAATGTAGTTCTGAGTTCAAGTCCCCTGCTCGGTACCCCTTAAACAAGTATCTTCTATTATCGTCCCGGGCTGACAAATGCCTTGTGAGTGAATTTGTTGAATTCGGCAGACGAAAACTGTTTTGTGTGTGTGTGTGTGTGTTAGTGTGTGTGTGTGTGTGTGTGTGTGTGTGTGTGTGTGTGTGTGTGTGTGTGTGTGTGTGTGTGTGTTAGTGTGTGTGTATATACATATACATACGTACGTACATATGCGTGTGTGTCTGTGTGTGCAGGCGCAGTG
>NC_142944.1:21536272-21538772 GCF_046866305.1 Octopus bimaculoides | reverse complement strand
TTGCTACGGAATACGAAATAACAAAAGAGACCGTGAATGTATTGGTTCTCCAAGATGCAACCGAAAATGTAGACTCGTGTTTCTGTGGAAGATATCTCATATGTGATTAGCAGATACCCAAAAATATCTTTAAGGTACAATCTCTCTATGCGATATGACATTGTTGCAAAACCAATATAAAACGGCATTCGGAAAAAAAAAAAGACTATTCTGGAATAAACATAGGGAATCCCCTTGTAATTGAATACATACACGAACATTAACGCAAGGAATACTGGTGGAACATTTCCATCAAAACACATATCAAGTGTAAGCATAACCGGGCGAATATTGTTGTTTGGGACAGACAAGAAAAGGTATGTACTATCATAGAGGGTTAGGGTTAGGGTTAAGGTTCTGCTGATGTAAATATCTCTTTGAAAGTCGGAAAGAAAGAGGTTAACTATGGACAATTGTTCTGAAGCCTCCAGCTTCTATATCCAGATTATAAATTCACATTTATACCAATAGTAATTGGTGCGCTTGACTTTGTGAGTAAATACCTAGGTGACAATCTTTATAAGCTGGGGTTTTCAGAACAAACTAAATTGCACATTATAAATACTATTTGTCAGTGGAACACTAATAATATTCAAGAGGTGGATGAGGAGGAGGAGAAGAAGAAGAAGAAGAAGAAGAAGAAGAAGAAGAAGAAGAAGAAGAAGAAGAAGAAGAAGAAGAAGAAGAAGAAGACACGCAACACACTTTAGATTTGTTGACTACGATGCAGGTGGTGGTGGTGTTATTGGTGATGGTGATGGCTGTGATTATAGCAGTGGTGGTGGTGACGGTGGCGGCGGCAATAGTGACGATGGTGGTGGTGGTGATGCTAGTGAAGGTGGTTTATGGCGGTGGTGGTGATGATGATAGTGGTGATAGTGGTGGTCGTTAGTTACCATCCGGGGTATGAACTTCCCAGCGCTATCATGATGTAAATAAGTTCCGTATCCATTTGTGAATATAGACTTCATTGGAAAGACGGCGAGCTGGCAGAAACGTTAGCACGCCGGGCGAAATGCTCAGCGGTATTTCGTCTGTCTTTACGTTCTGAGTTCAAATTCCGCCAAGGTCGACTTTACCTTTCATCTTTTCAGGGTCGATAAATTAGGTACCAGTTGCGTGCTGGGGTCGATCTAATCGACTGGCCCTCTACTCCCAAATTTCGGGCCTTGTGACTAAAGTAGAAAAGATTATTAAAGACGGTGAGCTGGCAGAAACGTTATCATACCGGGTGAAATGCTTAGCGGTATTTCGCTTGCCGTTACGTTCTGAGTTCAAATTCCGCCGAGGTCGACTTTGCCTTTCATTCTTTCAGGGTCGATAAATTAAGTACCAGTTGCGTACTGGGATCGATCTAATCGACTGGACTTCTCTCCCAAAATTTCGGGCCTTGTGCCTAGAGTAGAAAAGAATATAGACTTTATTGGAACGACCAGCGTTTCTCGACCATTTTCTTTACCTATGGACCCCTTTTGCTTCCTGTTTTACTTAGATGGACCCCCCCCCCCCCATAGCCGTTCGGTGTCTAATAAATACTATTATATTTTATAGTTGAGTATTCTTTTATTCTTTTACTTGTTTCAGTCATCGGACAGTTTTGTTAGAAACTGTCCGATGAACGGGAACGTGAAACTCAGAGTAACGGTATTTTTGTTATATTTCTGCTGCTTTTAAATAAAGTATATATATATATATATATATATATATATATATATATATATATATATATATATATATATGCATATTCATATTCATATATATATATATATATATATATATATATATATATATATATATATATCTATATATATATATATATATAAATATATATATATATATGCATATTCATATTCATATATATATATATATATATATAGTGCTCCAATTGAGCTATATTCCATTTAATAATCTGAATGGAGGCAATGCAAGTGGAAACTAGAGGAACATGATAAAAATTCCAAATATATAAATATAAAAATACATATAAATGGATAAATATCAATATGTAAATTTTAAACTTAAAAGTTACAATGCATTGGTGTAATAAAAATTTTATACGATAAAACATTAAAAAGACGTACTAAAATACCACAAAAATATTACAAAGATTTAAAAGTTCCATCTATCGGTCGTTTCAGAGACGTGCCAAGTAATATGAAATATTTCATATGTTTAAAAATTGACATTCCCTCATCAGGATGTTTACACATAATACAAAAAAAATCAAATACAGAAATCTTAATTTTCGAGTGATTGGTATGTAATTATATAATTAATAGAGGAGACCAACTGTGTATAGTTGTGGAAATCAGCTGCCCAGTGGATGTTAACATAAAGCTGAAGATCAGTGAAAAAGAGAATACCTACGCTGAACTATTGAGAAATCTGCAGTTACTCTATCCAGATTACAAGTTCAGGTTTATACTTATACCTGTAATTACTGGAGCCCTGGGATATGTGA
>NC_142944.1:21516272-21533772 GCF_046866305.1 Octopus bimaculoides | reverse complement strand
ACGATAAAGTGTAGTATATTGCCACTTAAGTGTGGCTGACCCCTAGGGGTGGATGTTACTGTTGCTTTTAGCCCCAGGAGGACATCTCCTCCAGCTGGCTTATCGACACACGACTGTGTCCTGTTTGCCAAGGGAGTTATCCCTCTCACCTCGGCCAGCAGCACGAACGTATCCGGATTTCAGGGTTATTTCCCTTCGTCGGCGTTCGACAGCTGATGACCTTGGTGAGAGAGAAAAACCTGGCAGACCTTATATCTTCTTTTCCAGTGGCATTCTTCACTGATATTGAAAAGGTGAAAACAAGCAATGTTAATTCTCTAAATGAAGTATTAACAGTAACTGCACGATAAAGTGTAGTATATTGCCACTTAAGTGTGGCTGACCCCTAGGGGTGGATGTTACTGTTGCTTTTAGCCCCAGGAGGACATCTCCTCCAGCTGGCTTATCGACACACGACTGTGTCCTGTTTGCCAAGGGAGTTATCCCTCTCACCTCGGCCAGCAGCACGAACGTATCCGGATTTCAGGGTTATTTCCCTTCGTCGGCGTTCGACAGCTGATGACCTTGGTGAGAGAGAAAAACCTGGCAGACCTTATATCTTCTTTTCCAGTGGCATTCTTCACTGATATTGAAAAGGTGAAAACAAGCAATGTTAATTCTCTAAATGAAGTATTAACAGTAACTGCACGATAAAGTGTAGTATATTGCCACTTAAGTGTGGCTGACCCCTAGGGGTGGATGTTACTGTTGCTTTTAGCCCCAGGAGGACATCTCCTCCAGCTGGCTTATCGACACACGACTGTGTCCTGTTTGCCAAGGGAGTTATCCCTCTCACCTCGGCCAGCAGCACGAACGTATCCGGATTTCAGGGTTATTTCCCTTCGTCGGCGCTCGACAGCTGATGACCTTGGTGAGAGAGAAAAACCTGGCAGACCTTATATCTTCTTTTCCAGTGGCATTCTTCACTGATATTGAAAAGGTGAAAACAAGCAATGTTAATTCTCTAAATGAAGTATTAACAGTAACTGCACGATAAAGTGTAGTATATTGCCACTTAAGTGTGGCTGACCCCTAGGGGTGGCTGGAGGAGATGTCCTCCTGGGGCTAAAAGCAACAGTAACATCCACCCCTAGGGGTCAGCCACACTTAAGTGGCAATATACTACACTTTATCGTGCAGTTACTGTTAATACTTCATTTAGAGAATTAACATTGCTTGTTTTCACCTTTTCAATATCAGTGAAGAATGCCACTGGAAAAGAAGATATAAGGTCTGCCAGGTTTTTCTCTCTCACCAAGGTCATCAGCTGTCGAACGCCGACGAAGGGAAATAACCCTGAAATCCGGATACGTTCGTGCTGCTGGCCGAGGTGAGAGGGATAACTCCCTTGGCAAACAGGACACAGTCGTGTGTCGATAAGCCAGCTGGAGGAGATGTCCTCCTGGGGCTAAAAGCAACAGTAACATCCACCCCTAGGGGTCAGCCACACTTAAGTGGCAATATACTACACTTTATCGTGCAGTTACTGTTAATACTTCATTTAGAGAATTAACATTGCTTGTTTTCACCTTTTCAATATCAGTGAAGAATGCCACTGGAAAAGAAGATATAAGGTCTGCCAGGTTTTTCTCTCTCACCAAGGTCATCAGCTGTCGAACGCCGACGAAGGGAAATAACCCTGAAATCCGGATACGTTCGTGCTGCTGGCCGAGGTGAGAGGGATAACTCCCTTGGCAAACAGGACACAGTCGTGTGTCGATAAGCCAGCTGGAGGAGATGTCCTCCTGGGGCTAAAAGCAACAGTAACATCCACCCCTAGGGGTCAGCCACACTTAAGTGGCAATATACTACACTTTATCGTGCAGTTACTGTTAATACTTCATTTAGAGAATTAACATTGCTTGTTTTCACCTTTTCAATATCAATGAAGAATGCCACTGGAAAAGAAGATATAAGGTCTGCCAGGTTTTTCTCTCTCACCAAGGTCATCAGCTGTCGAACGCCGACGAAGGGAAATAACCCTGAAATCCGGATACGTTCGTGCTGCTGGCCGAGGTGAGAGGGATAACTCCCTTGGCAAACAGGACACAGTCGTGTGTCGATAAGCCAGCTGGAGGAGATGTCCTCCTGGGGCTAAAAGCAACAGTAACATCCACCCCTAGGGGTCAGCCACACTTAAGTGGCAATATACTACACTTTATCGTGCAGTTACTGTTAATACTTCATTTAGAGAATTAACATTGCTTGTTTTCACCTTTTCAATATCAGTGAAGAATGTCACTGGAAAAGAAGATATAAGGTCTGCCAGGTTTTTCTCTCTCACCAAGGTCATCAGCTGTCGAACGCCGACGAAGGGAAATAACCCTGAAATCCGGATACGTTCGTGCTGCTGGCCGAGGTGAGAGGGATAACTCCCTTGGCAAACAGGACACAGTCGTGTGTCGATAAGCCAGCTGGAGGAGATGTCCTCCTGGGGCTAAAAGCAACAGTAACATCCACCCCTAGGGGTCAGCCACACTTAAGTGGCAATATACTACACTTTATATATATATATATATATATATATATATATATATATATATATATATATATATATATATATATATATATATATATATATATATATATATATATAATATATATATATATATGATTTAATATTTCGTTTAAGCATTGCAAGACTAATAACCTGATGCAGAACTCAATATACGTATATTATGTTAGAGTATAGAGCGGTAATAAGAAAAAAGAGATGACGTAGGAAAAACAAATGTTATATTGTCAACTTAATTAGCTTGCAGCTGTTTCTGCTATACTGTGCAGTGGACTCACATTATATATACATGTGTGTATGTGTGTACATCTACGTGTACAACATGATAATAGTTTTCAAATCTTTGATTATATATCTTGATCTTGACCACAACGGAAGTGGCCCCTGAGCTAAAAAGAAAGTGTATTTTAAAATTGGTAAATAGTTTAAAACTATGCAATACCAGTTTCCGTAAGAGCGAAATTGTAGGCCGTATCTCAGAATTGGTGACTGTATTGAGGGTTTCGAGCGAATCCCCAACCAGTTTTCACAGGATCTCCTAACAATGATGTAAATTTCATATAATCAAGATCTCCTTGGCCTGAAGAGTAGCTTGCAGTCTACTCCCTCGTTTGGATAATTTACTACTTCCGAGGTTCCGCTAGCTATGAAACATATGTAGCCATGCTTTTATTTACTCCATTACCAAAATTTTGGATATATATATATATATATATATATATATATATATATATATATATATATATATATACATATATATATATATATATACATATATATATATATATATATATATATATATATATATATATATATACATATATATATATATATATATATATATATATATATATATATACATATATATATATATATATATATATATATATATATATATATATGCACACACACACACACACACACACACACACACACACACACACACCACATATATATAGGGAGAATTCACAAAAAAAACAAAAGACGATGACAGGTGGTGTAAACAACAAACAGATGTAATTAGTTTAACGCTCGGGAAGTTGAAAAGTCTTTAACGTTTCGAGCCTACGCTCTTCTACAGAAAGGAACACAGAAAGAAACAAGGAGAGAAAATAAAGAATCTGTAGTGGCTAGCGAATACACAGAGAGATAGAGAAACAGAAACAGAGATCAAAGACAGAGAGAAACATACTGACAGATAGACAGATTGATGTAATATAAGTTGAAATTCTAATAACAAGATTAATGAAACATTACGTAAAAAGCAATTTTATTCAGTCTGTGAAACATTGATTTAAAAAATTAATTACTTGATTAAAACATGCTTTGATTTAGTCGTTAGTCAGTAACAGATATTTCTCATTTCATTGTCGTCAGCTTTGTTTACACTGCGTTTCACCACCACCACCACCACCACCACCATCATTAACACCACCAACTTTACTACCTTTACCACCACCAGCACCACCACCGACAACAACAACAATAACAATAGCACCACCACCATTACTACTAATATCATAACGACCAATACTACTACTACCACAACCATCAGGACCACCAATGCCACCATTATCACCAGCACCATCACTACCAACAACAACAACACCTTCATAACGTTCACCACCAGCACCGCACTATTTATAACCACCAACGCCAAAAGCATAAGCAAAGATTTGATCATTAGTTTGAGAGAGAGAGGGGGAAAAGAGGGAGAGAAAGACGGAGGGAGAGAGAGAAAGAAAGGCGACAAGAGACAGAGAGAGAGAGAGACTGTGAGAGTGAGAGTGAGAGAGAGAGACGGTGAGAGAGAGATTTTGTTTTTATATATGGGAAAGACTAAAACACTAATTTCTCAAGGAATCCCGTGAGATAAACGTAGATTTTTGAGGTCATTTGGTTTGATGGAAACAACAACAATACGAACAACAACAACAACAGGCAGCAGTAGCAGCAGTAGCAGCAGTAGCAGGATGTACATAGAAGAGGTTTGGGAAAGAAAAGGAGAGTGAATTCTATTAGTTGCCATCAGAGGGAAAACACCAAATGAATTCATTAACACATCTTTATTAGCAGCGATAATGAAATAAATACAGCATGGGATTAATACGTACACACACATACATACATACATTCATACATGCATGCATACATACATACATACGCACGTACATACATACATGCATACATACATACGTACATAGATATACACACACACACACACACATACACACACACACATACATACATATGTGTGTATACATGCATACATACATACATGCATACATACATACATACATACATACATGCATACATACATACGTACATAGATATACACATACACACACATACATACATATGTATGTATACATGCATACATACATACATGCATACATACATACATACATACATACATACATACATAACATACATACATACATACATACATAACATACATACATACACACATACATACACACATACATACACACACACGCGCGCACATACATACATATATATACACATACGCACATACATACATACATACATACATACATACATCCGTACGTACATACATAGATACATGCATGCATTCATGTATACATTCATTCATACATACATTCATGCATACATACGTACAGACATACGTACATACATACATACACATATGCATACATACATACATTCATACATACATACATACATACATACATACACACATGAATTACATTGTATTTATACTTACATGAATATATACATATACAAACATACACACTCACACATACATACATATGTATACATGCATACATACATACATGCATACATACATACATACATAACATACATACATACATACATACATACATAACATACATACATACATACACACATACATACACACACACACGCGCACATACATACATATATAAACACACACGCACATACATACATACATACATACATCCGTACGTACATACATAGATACATGCATGCATTCATGTATACGTTCATTCATACATACATTCATACATACTTACGTACAGACATATGTACATACATACACACACATATGCATACATACATACATATATTCATACATGCATACATACATACATACATACATACATTCATACATACATACATACATACATACATACACACATGAATTACATTGTATTTATACTTACATGAATATATACATATATGTATGTACTTATGCATACATCACACACAAATACAAACATACACACTCACACATACATACAAACACATATATACATACCTATGCGTGTGTGTGCGCGTGCACACTAGCAATGCACCCCGGCGTTGCCCGAGTGCTATGTCCTACAGTCACATTATATTATTTATTTCTTTATTGCCCACGGGGGCTAAACATAGAAGAGATATATATATTATCATTTATTCCTTTCTTATTTGGAAAATCGGCACATGAGGAGTATGAAGCAAACAACTCTTCTTTATAAACATGTTTTACAGTCATTTTCTGATGAACAACGCTACAGTTTCTGTCTATTAAATTCAGTCACACGTCTGTGGTTAGCCTAGGGCTATAGTAGAAAACACTTGCCCAAAGTACCATGTAGAGTGGAACCATGTGGTTGGGATGCACCTAATGTGTGTGTGTGTGTGTGTGTGTGTGTATACATTTGTTGTTAAATCGAGTATTGTGTCAAAGTTAACAGTTCATCAAGCAGAGATCTATAAAATAAATGCCAGATTGAAATACGCACTGAGGACAGTATGATCGATTAAATTTTTGAAGGTGATACCCCCTCATGGTGACAATTGAAAGACTAAACCCAGTAAAATAATGCTTAAAGACGTAATGGCTTCAAATTTAATGAGTTCAAAACTTCATTTTGAACTTCCACTCTATACGATAACACCATATGTACATCTCAGTCTACTTGACTTCCAACAATTAACAATTGTAATTTGAAGTTGAATGGTTATCAGTAAGAAAGATATCCAGATTTCTTTAAAAATTATTATGCAAAATATTTTGAGAAAAAGTATTTTTTTCACAACAAAAACGCACACACACGCACACACACACACACACACACACACACACACACACACACACACACTCACACACACATACGCACACACACACACAGACACACGCACACACAGGTATTTCTGTGGTAACTTGAGCTACTTCAAGTTACATCCAAATCTCCCTTGTAACACACCCTTTTATCAAAAGGAAGACACAGATTTACAGTATTTCAGGAAGAAAAAAAACTATGCGATGGGTGGGCTACATCAGAGGCAACTCTGGGTTAAACAAAACACACACAAACATTAAAAGATTATCTAATAAATAATATTAATAAAGTTGAAGGTATATCTTCGAAGTTTCATTCGCTGGTAAAACTCCATGTATTTTAAACATTTTCTCATTATGCTCTATCTAAGACATCTCCCTTAGCTAAAGACCTCAAAATTGTGCAGTCCGACATCGTTTTCAAGGTTATTTTTATAGTAAAAAAGAGTCGTGCAAAAAACCTACTTCATTTGGTAGCCGAAAGGTTACTGAATCTTTTGGTATCTCATACGTCAAAATCAACAACTCAGTTTTCGAATCTATAAGGAACATACGCGCACGCAACCATACACACACACACACACACACATATATATACATATTTACATAACTATGTACATAGATATATACATATATACGAACATATATACAAATATATACATACATATATATTACTCTTTTACTCTTTTATTCTTTGGAAGCCTAGTACTTATTCTTTCGGTCTCTTTTGCCGAACCGCTAAGTTACAGGGACATAAACACACCAGCATCGGTTGTCAAGCGATGTTGGGGGGACAAACACAGACATACAAACACATACACACATACATATATATATACATATATACGACAGGCTTCTTTCAGTTTCCGTCTACCAAATCCACTCAAGGCATTGGTCGGCCCGAGGCTATAGTAGAAGACACTTGCCCAAGATGCCACGCAGTGGGACTGAACCCGGGACCATGTGGTTGGTATATATATATATATATATATATATATATATATATATATATATATATATATATATACGTACATACATGCCTATATATACTCACACACACACACATACACACACACGGAGTTTAATCAGGATAATATTTCCCCTTCTTATTCATAACTTAGTACCATCTATTTGGCAAATTCTTGATTCTTCGGGCGTAAAATTCTTGGTTTTTGGACGGATTCATTGGGTACTGGCCTTTCTCTTCTTCGTTGGATATGACTACAGAGGACCCACTTGTGATGATTCTACCCCAGGAAAGATTTCCTAACAAGTCTACCCTTCAATGACAAGCAGAGAACAACTCTTTGATTGAGCTGAGAAGCAGTCAGTTTAGACATGTTTCCTAGTTCCTGAAGGTGCTTTATGATTGAAGTGTGACTTTAATTGAACTGTTTTGCTTATTTCCGTGCAGTTTGCTTTAAACTTAACTGGACTACGGTTTTCAGAATCTCAATATTGACAGAACTTGGCCGCCCAGGTCGAGAGGTGACTTGCGAGACAAAAATTTACCGAACGAAATTGACCAAATCATCGTTGGTATGTCCGGACATATAAAGCTTCATTTCCCTGTGATAGAACGAATACTTTTTGTCGCTTCCATTGCTGATATGGGTTTGTTTTAAACTCATTTTGAAAGGCTTAAAATGAGTATGAATGTAACCATTATGACAAAGTAATCTACAAAATCTAGTTATTGTGTTGTTGATGTTGTTGTTGTTGTTGCTGCTATTTATCCCCTAAGACGACTGAGGATGACCTGTTATCAATGAAATTCCAGTTGTGACCACCCCGTCTTGTTTTATGTTGTTTCTTTTTTTCTGAACATAGTGTATCCTGGGTTACATTATACAAAGTGACCTTCCTCTTTCTAAGACAGTAGAATGTAATTTGAGGGAATTTGGCTGTTTATTTTCTAGCAAATTGACACAGCAATTATTTCCTCCTTCGTTGAGTTATGGCTGAGAGTATAAGATATTAGACAGTCTACTGATTGCTTGTGTATTCATTGGTACAACGGGTGTGTTTAGCAAGGCAGAGTAGGATTTAAGCACATGGAATCTTAATTCTACGGGCCGTCCGGTTCCGAAGCTAACTTCTTAATTCCTCTGTAATGCACCTCAATTATAAACAGTTGTACAGCTTTAAATGATTCCTTAACCAAAATACAGCAAAAGAAAGGGGGGGGGGGAAATGTTCAAAGAATTACAAATTATTTCTGATTAATCACAATACCTTTTATGCTTACAGAGGAATTGGTAAGAATTTTGGCATAGCTTAAAGAATAATCCTTTTGAGGCATAGAGAATTCAAGAAATTTTGTTGTTGTAAACCTTTTAGTTTATGACATCCCAGGCGTGACCATCATGCTTTAAATTTAGTTATTATTTATTTGAGAAAATGTCTTTTGGAGAGGATTTAGCTGTTGTTTCTAACAGATTGAATGACTACATAGACACTTACTCATTAGTACGTATGTCTACATTTTTCGCAGCGTCAAACGAAGGAAAGAGGAACATCTCTCACTGGATAGGATAACAGTCCCTCTTGGGAGACTTCCCTTTAAACATGTTACTTATACTAAAATAAAAGTAATTAGACTTAGTACTGTAGAATTTAGATTCTATGCCATAGAATCTATTTTAGAAACATTTTAAAAAGTGCCCATTTCTGGCAATTTTTAGGTGAGTACCCACTGAGGACTTTTTTTTTTTTGCTCTCAAGGAAAGTTTTTTTTTAGGTACCTCTCCTCCCCTCCCCCATCTTTCCCCCCTCCTGAATTTTTTTCTGGTTCCGGCCCTGTATATGTATATATATATATATATATATATATATAATTTATACTAATTGTTTTTTTTTCTTTTTATAGTTTCAGCTCAGAGCTGCGGCCATGCTGATGCACCGCCGTTTTTATGTTACATGGAACTGTACCGAGTATGGTCTCACTCCCCGGTAATAGTCACAGAGACTACGAGAAGTTATGGAATATACCCTGTTCAAGTCCTCAGCTGGCAACCAGGGGACAAGTATTTATGTCCGACATGGTGGAGTGGGATTTCACTGCACAAAAAAAAAAAACTATACTCCGAAGAGTTCAGTAAAGTCAGCTCCCGTTTGCCACTTTACAAGACTATCTAAGCAATGATCTTCGGAATTCTTTTTCATTCTTTTCAGTTAGAATTGGAAGCACGCCGACTTATGCGTGATAATAAAACAAAAAGACGTTCAGTAAAATCATTTTCCTTCAAGATGGCTTCTGAAAAAAAAAACGGAAAATATCGGATGAAAATAGGACATTTCAAGAACGTTGGGAAGATAGCTATTTTGTGATTCAGAGCCAAGCACGTGCAAGTGGGAAATGCCAGATTCAGTGTCTTATTTGCCTGCAAGCAATTGCCGTTCCCAAAGAGTATAATATCAAGCGGCACTACAATTCACAGTATAAAGACTTTGATAAGTTCGAAGGTAAATTAAGACACGATCAAATTTGTCAACTGAAATCATCTCTATCACAACAGAGACATGTTTTCAACAAAGTGCACAAATCGTCAGAAGATGTTGTAAAAGCCAGCTATGTAGTCAAATGATTGCAAAGACATCACACACATTTACTGAAGGTCAATTCATGAAAGACTGTTTGGTGAATGCTGCCCAAATTCTCTGTCCAGAAAAAGTGAAAAATCTTTTCTGAAATAAGTCTTTCTGCTAACACAGTTGCTCAACGAATTACAACCAGTGTGGAGAAGTAGTTACTCTCCTTATCTCAAAATTTTGATGCCTACTCCCTGGCACTTGATTCTGGTATGTATGACACTGCATTTACTGGTATGTATGACTCTGCATTTTGTGCAATTTTCATTCGTGGCATTGACAAAGACCTCAAAGCGACCGAAGAACATTTTGACTTAGTCCTACTGAAAGACACGACAACAGGAAGAGATGTTTTTAAAGCGTTGAAAAGTTCCTTTGAAGGTGCTGGTCTGAAGTGGGAGAAGAAGCTTGTGTCCGTAGCAACTAACGGAGCACCTGTGATGTGTTCTGAAAACTGTGGCGTGGTTGGCTTAGTTAAGGGAAAGCAACTTGGACTTGTCTGTCAACCTATTGAACCTGTTCATTGCCTGATTCATCAAGGGACCCTCTGTGGAAAAGCAATGAAGCTACGAAATGTCATGGATGTTGTGTTCAAAATCGTAAATACCATCAGAGCGTGCAGTTTGAATCATCGCTAATTCAAGATCTTCCTGGAGCAAATGGATATGAATATGGAGAGCTGCTTTATCACTCTTAGCTACAGTCGAGGTAATGTTTCAGAGAGATTCTTTGCGCTTAGGGAAGAAATAGGTGTGTTCATGGCTACGAAGCAAAAAGATGTTCCAGAACTGGGTGATGATGACTTTTGTACATGTTTGGCTTTCCTTGTTGACATCACCAAGCACCTGAACGCTCTCAATTTGAAACTCCAAGGCGAGTAAAACATGATTATGCAAATGAGTAACATCATCACTGCTTTCAAAATGAGACTAAGTTTGTGGGAGAAACAATTACTACTAAAAAATCTTTGACCATTTCCCATCGCTGAAAACGTTGAATTCGGTGGACTGCGATGCACTACAGGAGTGTGTGGAATTTATCAACAAACTGCAGAGGGATTTTGATAGACCATTCAAAGAATTAAAGGAAATGAAGCCACAGCTTGATGTGTTGTTGAACCCTTTTGCTTCTGATGTTAATGATGTTCCTTCCACTATTCAAATTGAACTTATTAACATCACATGTGATTCAGCATTAAAATAGAAGTTTTCAGATGCTGGAGTACCTCAGTTCTACACCTATGTTAACCCTGTGAAACATCCAAACATCACATGTTTGGTTAAGAAAGTGTTGTGTATGTTTGGAAGCATATATGTGTGTGAGAGATTTGTTTTCAACCTTAAAATTGAACAAGACTTACCTGCGTTCCAGGCTGACGGATGAACATTTGAAATCATCCTTAAGATTGACAACAACCAGAACAATAATGTCTGAAACTTCCGAGCTGGTTAAGGAAAAGCGGTGTCAGAAAAGTAGCCAGCAGTTTTGGGCAGAGAGTACATTCTTTCTATATATACGTGTGTATTATTTGCCATAAATGTGTCTAACCATCATTGTCATCAATTGTTGAGAAATAAATAAGCTGCCTTTGCTTGAGAATCGAGTTCTGTCGTCTTGATTTTTATAATCTATTATTATGGAGATAATGAGAAACAGCATCAGGCATAGCATTTCTTTGAAAGAGTTCCAAGCACATGCAGAAAAAATTTAAGACCCCCACCGGCATAAAGTGTGGCCCTTTGAGTTGGAGAGCCCTGTTCTATGGGTTTAAACCTTATTACTAAAACATTCGTTTTAGGATTGACTTCATAGATGCTTATCAAGAAATTTCAGCCACAACTCAACGAGGAAGAGAATCACTGTATGTTCTAACAATCTACTAGAAGGGGAAAAAAGGCCAAATTCCCGAAAATTTACATTCTGCTGTCTTAGCACAAGGCAGGGCACTTTAGATAATGTAACCCGAAATACACAATGTTCAGGAAGAAAAAAAGACCGAATGATCGCAACTGGAATTTCATTGATAACAGGTTAACTTAAACAACAACACATTATCTAAGCATTGTGTGTGTGTGTGTGTGTGTGTGCGTGTGTGTGTGTGTGTGTGTGTGTGTGTGTGTGTGTGTGTGTGTGTGTGTGTGTGTGTGTGTGTGTGTGTGTGTGCGTGTGTGTGTGTGTATGTGTGTGAAAATAGCTTCTTGCTTTGAGTTTTATTTCGAGTTTATTTTGTCTGGTCATTTACTTGGGACCAAAGCCGAAAAGTTAATTTTCATTTTTCAAAGAGTGATTTGGTGACTTTGTCTTCGTCACTATTTTTGGTCCAACTATTCACTTTTTAAATTCTAAGATTTTTATTGTTCCAGATATCGTGATCATCTGTACTATGGAGCTACCCTCGTTCTCCAATGTAATAATAATAAACCTTTCTACTGGAGGCACAAGGCTTCAAATTTGGCGAGCGGGAGGGGAATCGTCGATTATATCGACCCCAATGTTTCACTTGGACTTAATTTATCGACCTCGAAAGGATGAAATACAAAGTCGACCTCAGCAGAATTTGAACTCAGAACGTAGCGGCAGACGAAATACAGTTAAGCATTTCGCCCGGCGTGCTAACGATTCTGCCAGCTCGACGCCTTAATAAGGATAATAATGGCTATGAAGTTGAAAATGAATTTTGAGTGATGGATTTGTAACTTCTCACCAATATCACATAAATATCTTTTTTCTCCTGTATTTTTCTTACCGCATCGATACTAAAAGGGTAGCTGATTTCCTCAATCGTGCTTATTTTTTACGGGCTCACAAACAAGAAATTGGTTTTGTTGTATTGGTTATTCTTAGGATTCCATCAACATTCTTTCATCTCTATTTGTTGTTAATTCTATTTCCTTCTATTCTATATTTCTCTGTCCTCCACCCCCACATCATGTCTTATCAGAAGGTAGTATCTACAGAACGCTCTCTCACAGACACCACTGTTGTGATCAATGTTTCAGTTTTGATTCTAAATAGTCTGCATGTATTGTTAACTGAGATATTCTATTCATGGAAGTAACAATTAAGCGAGTTATATTGTTTTAAAAATATAATGTCTTGAATGACACAACAATGCACTGTAATAACAACAATGGACTATAATAACTGTCATAATTTAATCCTCCATAGTCTGATATAATATTTCGGAATATAAAAATTCCATCTTCAGATATCGCTAGGAATTGATCGAGTCACTGCTATAATCGGTTTTCCAACGGGTTTTTTTTTTTCGGAAGCATGTCTGCAATGGTCTCAAGAAGCTCCTTCCGGAATTCCTCATGAGAAGTGCATGAGGACGGCCATGTCTCAAGCTCGTGTGTACTGGCACATCCGTAGTGCTGCTTCTAAGTTATGTATTATACGTGCAGTTCCCTTTTCCTTTCTTTTTTTTTAATGAATAATACATGAGCATATTATCGAAAATGAACTTACACGTATCCAGATGTAACTAAATAATATATTGATTGCCAACCTCCAGCCTGTTGTTAACTTGGGTCCCTAGTCTGTCTATATTGTTTTAATCCAAATGAAAATAGAAATTACATGTTGACACTTGCGGGGGTCTAATACTATTCTTGTAAAATTTGATTTGATTTGGTGGAGCTGTTTGAGAATTCATAGGAAACACAGACAGACAAACAAAGAATTTTATATAGAGAGAGATTATTATTGATATATATATATATATATATATATATATATATATATATATATATATATATATATATATTGAGAAAAAAGTCATCAGAATTTTGGTAAAAAATATTTTTATTTCTTCATTATTATTAGCGCTTTCGTTCGTTTCTCGAACTTGTCAAAAAAAATTTTGTGAATGTACAAACAACTTGTTCATTTATATAAAGTAGATGTTTTTTTTGGGGGGGGGGGGGTGGAGTAGAAGAAGAAAACATTACTTTTGTTTTTTGGAGTAAGGTTCTATTGACAATAGAGATGGATAAATAGACATATATGTTTGTAGGTAGGTAGATAGATAGAGAGATAGAGAGATAGATAGATAGAGAGAGAGATAGAGAGAGAGAGAGAGAGAGATAGAGAGAGAGAGAGGGGGGAGGGAAGGAGGGAGGGAGAGAGAGAAGGGGAACCACCTTCCTGTTCACCATTCATTTATTTAGCTATTTATTTAGCCATTTACCATTGTAGGATGGTGGCCTCTTCAAAAAAATATATATATGTGTAGTGAAACTACCTCCCGCCATTAGATACAAACTACTATCGCCATTACATACAATCTTCTCATTTAAATATAAATAAATGCGAGCGTAGTAGAGAACCCATTCCTTGTCATCACGTGACTAATTAATATTCGAAGCGGAAACTTCTTCGAACCGTTCCCGCCAGAACGCAAACTGACCAATCACGGCCCCTAATAAGGTCACGTGATAGAGTATATTTCTGCTATCTGGTGAGCCGATAATTCGCTATAAATAGATCAACTCATACCCAACAAATTTGTCTCGGTCCAGTTTCTCTTTGAGATCTGTTCCGTGTACCACACGACAGCAGCAGCAACAATTAGCCAGCGACCACTTCAACAGCTTCGTCCAGCCAACGATGACCACCGCCGTCGCCACATCAGCAATACGAGTCTACGACTACTAACCAGCAACATCGTCATGACCAACACGATTACTACCAAGCAGCCTCTACACCACCAGCGTCAACACGACTTACTATGTACACCAAACCACCGCGGCACCTCTCTCTCTCTTCGATTCTGTTAGGTGACTTAGCTTCACCACGATAATAAACAGACAAGAGATTTCAGCCTGCGATAAACGTCTGTCCTCAAGGCCCTGGCATCGAAGCCAAAACACAACTAGTGATAAGCTCTGCCAAACGACGAACATCTGTATAACAAGAATCACGGCCCGGCATCGATGCCACGACATCACAACTAGTGATCAGCTCTGCCACACTCAGCCTCCTCACTTTCACATACAGAACTTTTCCTATAGTGTACTAAAGAACTGGTATAATTGCTCACGTGTTATTGACTCTCTTTCTCTCTGCTGTAATAACTCACATACACATACATGTATCACTCACATACATACTTTTCTTTGTACGACGGCCTGTCTTTGATTATGTTCTTATATGTCGCATTTCACACTCACACACAGACATACATCTTTAACGCTACAATAAATATCTCTGTTATTCATCTAATACGGTTGTGGTCTTTCATTACTGGTCATCTATGTTATCGTCGCATAACATATCATGTATATCATATTTGATATATATTTTTGTGTTCGACCGTGTGACACGTTTAAATAAAAGGAGTCCTCTGTTTCTTCCATCTGTCACCATTTCTCCTTTTTGAGTTCACACGGTCGTCCCTTACATATGTATATACATGTGTGTGTGCGTGCGTGCGTGCGCGCGCGCGCGCGCGTGTGTGTATTGAACGATACAAACTAGATGATATTTTTTCGAATGCAGAATTGCCGTTAGAACTACTGCCATTAGAAATACTGGATAAATAACCCTTACAAAGCGGAAAAAATTTGTCATCAGCATAATTGAGAACGAAGAGAAGGTCTCTGCCGATTAAAAACCCAGATGAACATTCATCCTGAGTTTTAGAAAGTACTACAGTAATTACAATACAGAAGAGACCCACGTCAGGACCCACGTCAGGACCTACGTCTCACAGCCATGTAGCTTTGCTGTCCGTACACAAGCATCATAAAGGATTTTTTTCCCCAACAGAGGTAATAACTCTCTGAACTTTCAACTTTTTTCAATTACTCTTCTGTGATTCTATTGTATCTCTTGCATGTTCATAGCTTGCACTGGATACACTGTATGGAATTCCTGCTTATCGAACATAGCCATTTACCTGAAGAGAGTAGAGTCTTATCTGTTTTCCTGCTAAACTAGAACTTTGATCATTGTTAATTCTAAGGCCCTTTGATTCCAGGTTTTGTTTCTACACTTGGAATTTCTTTTCTAATTCTATTACAGATTCTGCTATGAGAACGAAGTCATGAACATATAGTGGTTCCCTCGGACAACTGGTTGCAAATTTCTCTGTTTGAGAGAGACTTTACATTTACAAGCATCTGTCTATTCCATTTTCTAGTGAGTAAGTCAAACCTGACTTCTAAGACTACCAAACTGATAGGTTTTTTTTTTTTGACGTCACAGAACACCAGCAGCCTGGCTACCTTCTCATTTCTAGAGTCAAAGCTATATCCTCCATGTACACCATGAAATCCATGGCAGTGCTCATTGAAGTCACCAGACACAATAAAATCATGTCTCCGTCATTTGTACTCAAGGCAGTCTACAAAAAAAAACTCGAAAAAAATTTAGTACTTCTGATACTGTGAAACATTTGGTTAGATTTAGGCTATTCCACATTACACCATAAAGAACATTAAACTGATTTCTTAGTTTCCCTGGCATACAGTCGTGACCAAAAGTTTCGAGCATATGTCTGAGAATTAAAATTTTTATATTAAAAGTATTAAAAGTAAGCAATTTTGGTCCAAAACTATATTATTTTATTTTGCATATTCTTTCTTCTAGATATTGAGCCATTGGATCAGTTATTAGGTAAGTCTATCTCCACGCTGTATATATTTGAATCGAATTGTACTTGGGCATAGCAATTTTAATTTTTTTTAAATGTATCAAACGTTTGGTTACGTCTGTATATATTCCTTCCTGGACTATATACCCATTTATAGAATCTGGTTTGTCAGACCGCCCGCCACTGCAGATATATGCGTTGACAGAAGCCTGTCCTATTCTTTAAACTCTGTTGTAACCCCAAACTTCGGTAACCCCTTACAAACACACACTCTCCTGAACATCGGTGAGACTTTCTGTCACACTTTGGTTTGTCCACGTTACTCTGTCTGGAGCACAGGGCTGGTCTCCCGGTTTCTCTGGCTTATATATATATTCCTCTCTGAGGGGACTGGAGCAGCGTGAAATGAAGTGTTTTGCTCAAGAACACGTGTCGCCTGGTCCTGGAATCGAAACCACAGTATTATGATCGTGAATGCAACACCCTTACCACTAATTCATATACCTCCATGCACACCATGAACTGCATGTCAGTGCTGCCAAACACGGCCACTGAAGTCACCAGTTACAATAATCAAGTCTGTAATTTATCATCAAAATAGGTCTGTAAAGGAACCTCATAAAATTGGTCCTTCTGATCATCTGCCAGCCCAGATTGTAGAGCACAGGCAGAGATAACTGTTAAC
>NC_142944.1:21333772-21338772 GCF_046866305.1 Octopus bimaculoides | reverse complement strand
ATACAACATTCATGCTATATATGCACACAGCATGTCCATACTAGTGCAGCCATACTCTGTATGCACCACATGTCCATAGTAGTGCAGTCATACTCCATATGCACTGCATGCTCATAATAGTGCAGCCATACTCCATATGCACCACATGTCCATACTAGTGCAGCCTTACACCGTATGCACTGCATGCTCATAATAGTGCAGCCATACTCCATGTGCACTGCATGTCCATACTAGTGCAGTCATACTCCATATGCACCACATGTCCATACTAGTACAGCCACCTCTCTTGTACACTGCACTCGATTCCTCTTATAAGGCAGATCCAGAATAACTTCTGCTAAATCAGATCAACATTAAAAGGATTCATGCCATTAGAAGAATTAAAGAAGAGCTTAAAATCTTCAAGCAACAGGTACCAATTGTAATTTTGGATTTTTCCCAGGCATTTAATAAATAGTGTCAACAGAAATATCAAGTTACATATCTTGATGAACTAATGTATCCCAGATAAGATTGTTAAAGACATCACCATCAAGTACAAAAACATCAACATGATGTGTGCAAAGCACAGGTCTACGAGGTAGTTTCAAAAAGTTCCTGGACTAGTTCTATAGCACACCAACATATGGCAGCACACAAGTGCATGTGCAGTGATCTTCATGCTGCAGTGTGCTGAGCGACATCGCTGTGTTTACTTTGCAAGTTACGAAATTTGTGTTTTTGTGATTACGTACTTGTTGTAGTCTATGATTTGTCATGGACAAGAACAAAGAGCCAATGCGAAATCTTGTGTTAAACTTGGGAAGTCTGCTACAGAGACATTGAGCATGCTTCAGAAAGCTTATGGCTACAAGGCAATGGGTCATACGCAATGTTTTGAGTGATATGGGCACTTCAAAAGTAGAACATCCTTGGAAGACGATGAGCAATCTAGAAAACCTGTCACAAGCATCACCACCAGAAATATGGTATTGTGCATTGAGAATTCATCCTCCAGGGCTAGCTATCAATCAAGAGTTCTACTGAGACATTTTGAAGCATTTAAGGGAGAACACTTGACAAAAGCAACCAGATCTGTGGAGCTCTCCTCACTTGTGAGTTTTATCACCAAAAACAACAAGATATCATTTCTGCATCCACCTGTTTAGCACCTGCAGACTTTCCTCTCTTCCCCAAGATGAAAATGCAGCTCAAAGGTTACTGTTTTAACACCGTTGTTGAAATCCAGAGCAATTTGCAGAAGGTCCTTAACTCGCTTACAGAAAATGACTTCAAGGCCAGATTCTAAAAGTGGTAGGAACACTGGGACTGGTGCATTGTTACACAAGGTGACTATTTAAAAGGAGGTGATGTTAAAACTTATTTACCTAAGTTATGTTTTATTAAACATATGTAGTCCAGGAACTTTTTGATACCACCTCATATGTTAGTGTTTCTCAAGCATTTTCTTTTTATCTATAGACCCCTTTGATTTCAGCTTTACTCGGATGGACCCTCCAAGTCATTTGATGCTTAAAAATCTTATATTTTTATAATTAAATATTACAAGGAATTATATAAAAACAGTTGTTAAAATATTTCATGAACTGTAAAAATATAACAAATTTATGGCAGATAAATTTCAACAACAAAATTTTATATGGACTCCCAAGGGCCAAATATAGACCACGGTTGAGAACCCAAGGTCTACGTAAAGAGTTCTCAACAACACAGAACCTTTAGAGAGAAACACTTGTTCTCTTTCTCATTATCATTGTACTGCACTGCATCCTTAGGTAAACTCTTGACCCCCATCCAAGACATAGGCCTCACCTTCAAACAGAAGCAATCAAGGCATTGCCAGGATCTGTATCTCTCTAATTTTGAAGATTTTATTCTCAAGAGCTCATTAACTGTGTGACATATAAGACTTGTTAATATCACTTGAGAATTCTGTAGCATTCTATGACTTCAAAATATTTTTTTTTGTGTCCTACATAGCTGACAGTAAGAAAGACTTCCTTATTTTTTTGGAGTGTTTGTAACTAGCTTCAAAACATCTATCAATCAATTATTTCAAAGTCAACAAGACTGGCCTTCTTCAGGGCAGTATGTGTAGAGAGCATTCTTCTCTCCAGAGACAAAAACCTGGAAGGAGAGTTTGCTTTTCCCACACACACACACAATTATTGACAATTTAGAATTAATAGGTTTCTCAGTATATGTAATGAAGACTAGAAAAGAACTGATACCATTAGTTGATAGAAAAGGACTGATACCATCAGTAAAATGGCTGAGCTCAATATACAGAAAAGGAATAGGCAGAAATTTCATAGAGTGTATAGTATGTGATTTGTGGGTACACAAGAGATGTAATAGAATTAAAGGCAGGCTGACAGTGAATGGAGACTTTACCTATGGAAGATGTACATGATAAATAAGTCCTCAGAGTATCAGTAAAGGAAATTCCTTGTACTGCTCAGAGGGCTCTATAGAAGTAATGGATAACTTGTTACCTAGGTGCCCTAATCAGTAGTGGGTGAGGGCACTCCAAAAATGAAGTTACCAGAATTAGAATATTAAGGTGGAAAAAGTTACTACTTCAGCTGACAAGGTAATTCTTTCTCTTTCTCTCTCTCTCTCTCTCGCAGTCTGAGAAAATGGTAGACATAATGATGCATGTGTATGAACTGTGATGCTACATGGTTGTGAGATGCAGGCATTGAGTGCAAAAAATTGTGTGGAAGTTAGAAAGAAATGAAGCAAGCATGACTTACTGGATGTGTTGTAATGTTACTGCAAAAGGACAAGAACTAAAAGTACAAGTGAATTTAGTTGCAGTGTGCAAGACTGAACACTGTGTTAATAGGCAGCTCCATCGCGTGACTTTTAGCGGCCCCTGCAACTTTTTGTTTCGCGGCCCCATCCCTTCAATCAAAATTCATAATCTACACACCTTTTATTCATAGCTATATTTTACTTAATTCTATCTGAAGTTCAATATTTCACATTATCCTAAACAACATTTTTAAAAAGTACAAGTTAAATTTATTTAGGTCTACTACAAACTTCAATAAGTAAAACTTCCAGATATGAATAAAAGAGCACTTTTATAATCCAGGCAACTTTCAAAGACAAACACAGCACACTTTTCACTTTGCAAAATCATCGATCAAATAATCAAAATAATAGTTCAAAATAATCAAGCTGAGAGCTAAGTTCGTGTTCATCAGATATCATAGACATTCCACAAAGTCAGGTACATGTTCGTGATACAAGGCAATATTTTTACAGGAACTTTTGCAGGTACAACATATTACCATTTTATTTCTTGAAATTTTCAGCTGACATAGTTTAATTATTGTTCAACCAAAGTAAATGGATTACTCATCTATGTACTTTGATCTTAACATGGAGCCCCTCAACTGCAGAGGATGAAGAAATGCCAGGAGATACATATGGAAGGATCCAATGGAAGAAGAAGACAAAGAAAGATACATGCAGAGATGAGAAGGCTGATCTCAGAAAATCAAACATTATAAACCTCACAAAGTAAATAACAAAAGAATGCAATAATTGGTGAAATGCTGTGTTGGAGAGCTTACAATCAATTCATGCAAGCATGGAAAAGTTGACATAGAAATAATGATGATGATGGTGGTGATGGGTGGTGGTGGTGGTGTGTGTGTGTAGGCACAAGCATGGCTGTGTGGTTGAGAAGCTTGCTTCCCAACCATATGGTCTTGGGTTCAGTCCCACTGTATGGCATCTTGGGCAGGTGTTTTCAATTATAGCCTCAAGTTCAATCAAGTGAATCTGATGAACAGAAACTAAAAGACTCTCATTGTGCATGTGCATGGATGTGCATGTTTTTGTGTGCATGTGTGTTAGGGTATGCCTTTGTCTAGTCATTATAAGATGGTTGTAAATGGGAATTTTCATCATATAAGCAAGGTCATTCATTTCCATTCCTCTGTGAAAAAAAACATGCCAAAACATGGGGAAATATTAGCTTACTTGGAAACGAGTGAGGGTTGGCATCCAGATGCAGAAAATCTGCCTCAACAAATTCTCTCTGACCAGGCAAATATAGAAAATTAAATGTTAAATGATAGTGGCAATACATACACACGTAACAGCCACGTTTATTTTCCATATTTGCACAGAACAGACGGCATTTGTTGAGGTATTCTCAATAGCTAGATGCCCTTCCTGTTGCCAGCCACTCACCTGTTTCCAACAAAATAATATTTGTCCTGACAAAACAGGTTTTTCCACAAGGCTGGAAACCAAGGACATCAGTTGTATGAAAATATCACTCATTTATTTACGACTCTCATGCAATGTTATGACAAAGAGGTACAAGCACACATACAAGTTGATCAAGTCATTTGTCATGTCTTCAAAGTCCTGAGATCAGCCTTCATAACTTCATCCCATGTCTTCCTGGGTTTCCCCTCTTCCACAAACTCCATCGACTTAAGTGATCAGCACTTCTTTATACAGTTGTCCTCGTCTATATGCATCACATGTCCATACCAGTGCAGACCTCTCTCTTGCATACCACATCTCATTCTTCTGACATTCAATTTTTCTTTCAACACAATTGTACTTTGCTGCACATGCACAGATGTTACACATTCAATAGAACAAACCAGCTTCATTTCTTTTCAGTCTTTGCATGTCTTCTGCATGCACAGTCCACATTTCACTACCATGTAGCATTACTGTTCACACATAAGCATCATACAATCTACCTTTCACTTTAAGAGAGAAGACTTTTGTTACTAACAGAAGTGGTAGTTCTCCTAACTTTCTCTAGCCAGTTCTTATTCTAGCAGCTATGCTTTCAGAACATCCTCCTCCACTGCTAATTAGCTCACCTAGGTCACAGAAGCTATCTACAACTGCCAAAGCTTTTGAGAAAATCTGTTTTGCATGTGTTCTTAGAGTTTATTGTTCCTGCACATCTATCACATGCAAAGAATACTTTTCTGTTAACCTACCTTTGATGCTACTAC